>NW_022589718.1:17190253-17435106 GCF_004348235.1 Phoca vitulina
TTAAAAATAGAGCTACCCTATGACCCAGCAATTGCACTCCTGGGTATTTACCCCAAAGACACAGATGTAGTGAAAAGAAGGGCCATATGCACCCCAATGTAAATAGCAGCAATGTCTGCAATAGCCAAACTGTGGAAAGAGCCGAGATGCCCTTCAACAGATGAATGGATAAAGAAGATGTGGTCCATATATACAATGGAATATTACTCAGCCATCAGAAAGGATGAATACCCAACTTTTACATCAACATGGATGGGACTGAAGGAGATTATGCTAAGTGAAATAAGTCAAGCAGAGAAAGTCAATTATCGTATGGTTTCACTTATTTGTGGAACATAGGGAATAGCATGGAGGACGTTAGGAGAAGGAAGGGAAAAATGAAGGGGGGAAATTGGGGGGAGAGATGAACCATGAGAGAGTATGGACTCTGAGAAACTAACAGCGTTTTAGAGGGGAGGGGGGGAGGGGGGAATTGGTTAGCCCGGTGATTGGTATTAAGGAGGGCGTGTACTGCATGGAGCACTGGGTGTTATACGAAAACAATGGATCATGGATCACCACATCAAAAACTAATGATGTATTGTATGGTGACTAACATAACATAATAAAATTAAAAAAAAAAAACAACTTCATAATATCTAGTGATGAGGGATATGTCTTATAGGATAAATTAAATACAGCAAAGTGTAACACTTTATGCAATATGGATACCAGAACACTACCTTCTTTTCTGTTTGTTTTGATGTCACAAAAATGTGCTGATTATCATTGTATCTGTTTGTTCCAGATTCTAAAAGTTTGAGTTTCAAATGTTCATTATTTCAAACTATTGCTCTTTTGTTTATTGAAAATTTTCAATTCTATTTTCCAGAAGCAAAACTCATTAGTTGGAGAAGGTTTAAAATCTAGAATATTTTTGAGACCTCAGCTGATGTTCTCTTAGCCTAGAGAGAATTTTTTTTTGCCAAGTATTGAGAGAATTAGTAGTCTCAGACCCACTTTAGTAACATATATATTTTAATATGGAATGCATCACAAATTTTTATGTCATCAGGAACCATGCTAACACTGTCTGTATCATTTCAATTTTAGTATATGTGTCGTCCAAGCCAGAATCTTAACACTATTTTTAGGATTAAAGTTTCAACACAATATTAAGCGTAGTGGTGGGTTTAATTTTGATTTATTCTTTCTCCTAGGACACAGTCCTTTGGGTTCAAAGGACCACCTGGGTGGTTAACCAGAATCCCCACTCTTGACATGCTATAAAAAAATACTTTTTTCCACTTAAGCCCATGAAACTCCTTAATGCACAGCTTAGCTTATCAGCTGCTTCTTCCACAGAGGTAAATACCCCAAAATGGAAAGATATCTGAATGCTAGATCCATCTTTCTGGCTTCTTCTGGTCCTTTCTTCGATCACAGACTGGTTATTCCCTACCATTGCATTAGTTCTTTGACACTATTAATAAGACATTTTTATCCTCATATTAGAATCTGAAGATTGATGAATAGATACTTAACCTGTTGTTTTTTTGTTTGTTTCTATTTAAATTCGTTAGTTAACATACTGTCTAATATTAGTTTCAGGTGTACAATTTATTGATTCAACACTTCCATACAACACCAAGTGCTCATAACAAGTGCCCTCCTTAATCCCCATCACTATTTCACCCCCCCACACACACACACTCTGGAAACCATCACTTTGTTCTCTATAGTTAAGAATCTGTTTCTTGGTTTGCTTCTCTCTCTCTCCTTTTTTTCCATTTGCTCATTTGTTTTGTTTCTTAAATTCCACATGAGTGAAGTCATATGATATTTGTCTTTCTCTGACTTATTTCATTTAGCATAATACTCTCTAGCTTCACCCATGTCATTGCAAATAGCAGGATTTCATTTTTTTTTTTTTATGGCTAATAGACTTTTGAATATAATACTACATCTTCTTTGTCCTATATTGTATTTTGAATAAAAGTTTAATATAATATTCTATATCCCATCATCATCTTTTATTTTTTATCCCATTATCATCTTTATGATAAACTGTTTTTGGTTTGTTGCTTATAGCAAAGACAACATTAAAATTCTCCCTCAGCTTGACTAAACTTTAGACAGGTTTCCCCCTGACCCTAGGTCCCCACCTTCTTTTTCTTAGAGCATTTACTTTAGATAACTTGTAACTGTAAATTCGTTCTCTGCACCTTTGAGACGCCAATCTTCTTCAAGACTCCTGCCACTTTTACAACCCAGGAATGTCTTTCTCAAGGATCTTGGAGCCTCCCTTTGAAATGTGATCATCAAGAAAGACAGCATCCCTATCTCCCAGTCTCTGTGGAAAGGCAGGAGCCCAACTTTCATAAGCATGAATTAGCAAACACATCTGGACTAATCACACTGACCAACGTCCCTCTCAACATCTTCCATTAGATTCCACTAACTCATCTAAATGCTTAAAAACACTTCACCCTGTGTTTCGAAAGAATTGAGTTCAATCTCTCTCCTCTATTGCAATAATCTTGACCTCCATCACAATAGACTTTCTTTTAAAAGATTTATTGATTTATTCTAGAGAGAGAGAGAGAGCATGAGCCCAGGGAGGGGCAGAAGAAGAGAGAGAGAATCCTCAAGCAGACTCCATGCTGAGTGCAAAACCTGAGGTGGGGAAGATCCCAGGACTCTGAGCTCATGACCTGAGCTGAAATCAAGAGTGAGACGCTTAACTGACTGAGCCACCCAGGGCACCCCATCACAGTAGTCTTGAATAAATCTTCCTTAACCTCTTTATCTGTCAGATGCAATTTTTCTTCGACACTTAACTAAAGATTAATTTTAATTAGTTTCTGAGGATTTACACTTTTTATTCATAAATGCAGGGGTGTCTTCTAGATGAAAATTTTTCATCAACTAATCATTTATATATTTCTAATGTTAAGATAAAATACCACAAACCAATGAAACTGAATAGGAAGTAATTCAGTTTTACAGAACACATTGGTTCTTTCAGGTCCTTAATTTTATTAAATATAAAAGAGTAATATAATTTCTTGCAGAATTCCCATTTTACTTAAAAATTCATTATCATCAAAATCGATTAACAAGGCCATTTTCTAAGACGCTATGGTTGCATTCAAAAGTTAGAATGAGAACAATGACTTGTAAAACTTCAACATTTTAAACTATTACCTGCTATGTTCGCTGCACCTATGGGTGGACAAATCTGTTTTAGTAGCCAAAAAAATTAAGAAATGGATACAAAGGGGTGCCTGAGTGGTTCAGTCAGGTAAGCATCCGACTCTTGATTTTGGCTCAGGTCATGATCTCAGGGTCGTGAGATGGAGCCCTGCACTGGGTTCTGCGCTGGGTGTGGAGCCTGCTTAAGTTCTCTCCCTCCCTCTCTGCGCCTTCCTCCCCATCTCGAAAGAAAGAAAGAAAGAAGTACAAAATAATCTCTTCAAAACACTAAGCAAGATCTTTCTTATTAAAAGGATTACAAATATAATTCAAACTGGTATGGCACTTTACTAATTTAAATTAACTGCTTGTCCTAAATATCCATTTTGTCCATATGAATTCCTTTTGGTCAGAGTGTATGTGTGTAAATGGTAGTTGGCGTGGAAATGGAAGGTAGCATACAGGAGAGTGAGTTAACTTAGTTGCATTTTTATTATACACAAAGCATATGTACTAAGAAATAATGGTGTAGTGAAAACAAAGTATTACAAATTAGAAAAAAAATACCTAAAGTTGGCATTTTATGAGCCTTTCATGTGAAAAAAATACATTTGATTGGATCTCAGAAATGGGTGTGAGGGTAAACTGGCTGCAACATCTGTCACCCCATTGATCACCAGGGTTGGTTGGATCTCAGAGCCACACGCAGCTTGATCACTGACCTTTGCCTCACATCTTGCTTACAGAACTTTGACTACATTTTACATAAATGGAATGCTTATATGCATTCTGTACATAATAATTTATTTATTGTAGTATGAAAATGTAGAATATCTTTGACTTTCTATATTCTGTCTAGGAAATACCAATATTGCTTGAGTATGATGCAAAGTGCTTCAAAGCATAGATGTTACTTGATTCAGAAATGGAACTCCATGACAGAGTAGGAAATGCACTGCAAAATGATGCCTGCTGAGTCTCGTCCTTATTCTCAACCTCTCCCTTCTTTTTTTTTTTTTTTTTTAATTTTTTTTTATTGTTATGTTAATCCCCATACATTACATCATTAGTTTTAGATATAGTGTTCCATGATTCATTGTTTGTGCATAACACCCAGTGCTCCATGCAGAACGTGCCCTCCTCAATACCCATCACCAGGCTAACCCATCCTCCCAACCCCCTCCCCTCTAGAACCCTCAGTTTGTTTTTCAGAGTCCATCGTCTCTCATGGTTCTTCTCCCCCTCCGATTTCCCCCCCTTCATTCTTCCCCTCCTGCTACATTCTTCTTCTTCTTTTTTTCTTTCTTAACATATATTGCATTATTTGTTTCAGAGGTACAGATCTGAGATTCAACAGTCTTGCACAATTCACAGCGCTTACCAGAACACATACCCTCCCTCAACCTCTCCCTTCTTCTCCCCTCCTCCCCCATTCTCTCCTACCTCTCTTTGATGAACATAAAATCTCAGTAGTTTTCATGTGAAATGAAAATTTATGGAATCAATGTGTAGATTTGATCATCCAGCAACCATTTATCAAGTCACCATCATAAGCCAAGCTATGTTCTAGATAATAGCTCAGGAAATCAATGAATTTTTTGAAATTTGAACAGAAATATATACATATCATTTTTTTTTATCAGACCTCTTATTTTAATGTTCTGGATTCTCATATAAGCTCTGTTAAAATCTCTCAAGGCCAGAATCAGAGACAAAAAATATTTCTTTTAAGAAGTCATTTCTGAGAGGTGCCTGGGTGGCTCAGTTGGTTAAGCATCTGCCCTTGGCTCAGGTCATGATCTCGGGTCCTGGGATCGACCCCCACGTTGGGCTCCCTGCTCAGTGGGGAGTCTGCTTCTCCCTCTGCCTCTCCTCTGTGTTTGTGTTCATTCTCTCTGTCTCTCTCTCAAATAAATAAAATCTTTTTTTTTTTTTTTTTTTTAAAGAAGTCATTCCTGAGACAGAATATGGAATGAGCAGATTAAGCCACTTTGGAAAACAGGTTCCTCAAAAAATTAAAAATAGAGCTACCCTATGACCCAGCAATTGCACTCCTGGGTATTTACCCCAAAGACACAGATGTAGTGAAAAGAAGGGCCATATGCACCCCAATGTAAATAGCAGCAATGTCCGCAATAGCCAAACTGTGGAAAGAGCTGAGATGCCCTTCAACAGATGAATGGATAAAGAAGATGTGGTCCATATATACAATGGAATATTACTCAGCCATCAGAAAGGATGAATACCCAACTTTTACATCAACATGGATGGGACTGAAGGAGATTATGCTAAGTGAAATAAGTCAAGCAGAGAAAGTAAATTATCATATGGTTTCACATATTTGTGGAACATAAGGAATAGCATGGAGGACATTAGGAGAAGGAAGGGAAAAGTGAAGGGGGGGGAAGTCAGAGGGAGAGACAAACCATAAGAGACTATGGACTCTAAGAAACAAACTGAGGGTTTTAGAGGGGAGAGGGGTAGGGGGATGGGTTAGTCTGGTGATGGGTATCAAGGAGGGCACATGCTGGGGCGCCTGGGTGGCTCAGTCGTTAAGCGTCTGCCTTCGGCTCAGGTCATGATCCCCACATCGGGCTCCTTGCTCCACGGGAAGCCTGCTTCTCCCTCTCCCACTCCCCCTCTCGCTGTGTTCCCTCTCTCGCTGTCTCTCTGTCTCTCTGTCAAATAAATAAATAAAATCTTTTAAAAAAAAAAAAAGATTAAAAGAAAAAGTAGGACATGTACTGCATGGAGCACTGGGTGTTATACAAAAACAATGAATCGTGGATCACTATATCAAAAACTAATGATGTATTGTATGGTGACTAACATAATAAAATTAAATTTAAAAAAAAGAAGGTTATGGAGGCCTATTCTACTAGCTCAAATCTGTAGTACTGCTTTTAATCAATTGGAAACCTCATCATTCCTAGTTTTATATAATCACATTCCTCATAGACATTAAAAACTTTACAAAAATATTCCTCGTTCATGCTACTCATCAATGATTAAATCCACCTCATTTCTTTGTTTATATTTCTTCATTTGACTTGACCCTGAAGACTTATTTCCTGTCCAGCATTAAAATTACTTAATGCCTATTTTGTCTACTTGATTTAACTACTTTTGATCAGTTTTAGTACATGTCTTAAAATGGGTATGTAGGAAAGTCCACAACTTCATGGTCCCCTCTCCACTAAATCCCTAATGGCCTCTCCATAACAGACACAGACACATATCACACTCTGTAACACCCGTGCGCACACAGACACACACACACACTCGCACATACACTCTCCAATGGATCAAAAGGTAAGTACTGTTAAAGGAAAAGGCAATATACATCAGGGATTTCTTAGTGCACTACATGCTCCTATAATTTACTAGGAGTATTCAACTGAGGTGAGTATACAGAGATTTCTAAAGTTATTTGAGAGCTAAGCTGTCTAACTAGTGGCAGGACACTATTTTAGTAGTACACTAGATAGTCCTTTTGGGTCTTTAAAGTAATTTATCTACTTTCCAATGAGAAAGAAGTTATAAGATCCTGAAAAATGCAAGTTTGTTATATACTGTAATAAGTAAAGCGAAGCTGATGTTAGTATGAATATATTTTAACTTTATATCTATTTTTTTTCATTTTCCTTTGAGATATATTTTTCTTTAGGTTATTGGACATAAAAAAAAAAATTAGGGAAAAGAAGTCAAGAAATAAAAGTACTCATTTTACCCTATACCATGGTCTAGTAACCTGGTGCTACATATACAGATCACAAATTAATGTCTGGAGAACCTCTTTGGTATTTTATTTTAATAGCTCATCTTGGGGAATGTATTTGATGGGATCATGTATCACTGACATTTAAATTCTGACCCACATGGAAATGAATTTTCAAAAATATGGCAGAAGCCTGATACTGTACATCCTTTATTATTGTAGAATAATAGAACTCTAGCCATCAAGTACTTAGGAATTGTTCAACACATCTAAGACATTTTGACATAAATAGTTATGGGTGAGTATGGGTCATCATTAAAGTTTACAAAAAGTAGTACAATAATTTCTAGTTAAGGATGAAAAACTAGACATGAACTTATTTTGACAAAGATGGAGATAGCCAAACTCTCCATAAATCAAGTGAATAATGAGATGTAAAAAATGTTTGTTCTGATAGATTTTATTATGGAGTTGTGCAGGGAACTTTGAATTGTGTGTTTTATACTACACCAGCAGTTGCATCATTAGAGCCATTTATTTATTTATTTATTTATTTTGCAAACACTTCTATGTTTTTTTTTTCCTTCAAGTTTTTATTTAAATTCCAGTTAACTAACATACAGTGTGAAATTAGTTTTAGGTGTAGAATTTAGCTATTAATCACTTATATACAACACCCATTGCTCATCACAAGTGCCCTCCTTAATACCCATCACCCATTTAACCCATCTCCTACCCACTTCCCTCCATCAACCCTCAGTTTGTTCACTATAGTTGAGAGTCTGTTTTCTGGTTTGCCTCTCTTCCCCCACTCCATGTTCATTGTTTTGTTTCTTAAATTCCACATATGAGTAAAATCATATGGTATTTGTCTTTCTCTGAACTTAATAAAAGGGGTGCCTGGGTGGCTCAGGTGATTAAGCATCTGCCTTCAGCTCCGATCATGGTCTCGGAGTCCTGGGATTGAGTCCCACGATGGAGCCCCATGATGGATCCCCAGTCTCATATCTGGCTTCCCACTCAGTGGGGAGTCTGCTTCTCCCTCTCCTTCTGCCCCCTTTCCCCCACTCATGCTCTCTCTCTCACATAAATAAACTCTTAAAAAATAACTTAAAAAAATTATCAGTGACTAAAAGCATTTAAACACTGTCTTTTTAAGAGAAATAATTTTAAAGGCAGAGAAAGAACATCCACCCACCACAACTAAGGCTCCACAGGGTCCTCAGGATGCTAAGAGTTTTCAATCTACTACTTGAGCAATGCATATTCATTCTTATAAGAGCAATGAATTAATTTCTCCAAATCTTTGGGGAAAATTAAAATTCTAGGGATATACCACAATGAGTCTATAGTTTTTTCCCTGAGTGGCATGCTATTAAATATCATTCTGAGAAGCATAGCACTGAACAAAGTATCTTTCTAGGTAAAACTGGTTACATTGGAATTCTGGCCAAGTTGATTATCAAGTTTTAGATTAAATTAGTTTTAATAGATTTCATCTTATCACAAGTATTTTTTGAAGAATATCCTTTAAGTACTCTAATTTAAGAATAAAATGAAAATGGGTTCACTGTACTATTTGAATGAATACATTTTTGTAGGCTTAAACATAATTAGGATTAACAAAATGAATATCGAGACAAAAAGGTATTTTAATTTGCCTCATATTTCACAGACTTTAAAGAAAATGTGTAGTATTAATTGGAAACAAAAACACATTTAAATCCAAATATAAGTTTTCTTGGTGTTAATATAGCATGTTCAAAACCTTTGTGTACTATGACTAGGTCCGAAGATTAACATCATTGCCCAAAATATAAGGATTAATTTATAGTAAATAAAAGTTAAAAAATAAATATGGTATAATTAATTGTTACTTTAAATTTTTTTGAGTGTGCTACCTTAAAGCTTCTACATTTCATAGAATGATATGGAATTTATTGTTTCCAAGATTTTTATTAGACAACACTTGCCATTTTAAACATAGTTATTGTCTGTAATTTGACTTTTGCTTCTTTGTTTAGTCAATGAAAAATAGAAAATGTTATTATAGGATCAAGTTTCTCTCTGATCCCATCTGAAACTTAAATGAAAAAGTGAGCTAAAGTGGCAAAAAATAAAATAAAATAAAATTATATAAATACCTTTAAACCCTTGTAATTGCTTAGGAGATGGCTTTTCCTTTTGCTTCCAGAAGAATATGATGTATCCAAATTTATGTGAGCTGATTTACCTGCTGCTGAATCATTAATAATAGACATCTAGTAGAGGTAGACTAATAGACTTGAAAATTTTAAATGAAAGCCATTTCTCACCAGAGAAACATCAACAGCCATCTCCAAGGTGAGCTAGCTCTAGAGGGCTTTTGAGTCTCCCAGAACTATCATGTGACTAAATAGATGAAATGCACTACGAAACGTTCAATCAGCCTAAACTACTTGATAGAATAAACATTAAACTCAGAACATAGGGAATTGTAGATACACATCTTAATAAATTCAAAATAATAACGTATCGACAAAAATAAAATAAAGAAATACAAATCATTTTTTTCTTTCTGCTGACAATCAAAATTAAACACAGGACAAAGTAAGCCCTAAAGTGTTAGCCATTTAGGTTTCAAGGCTTTGTTATCAATAGTGTTTAAATGCTCTACTGGTAGGTAAATTCATCAAATTATTATTATTTTATTTTTATTTTTTTATTTTTTTTATTTTTTAAAGATTTTATTTATTCATTTATTTGAGAGAGTGAGAGAGAGAGAGAGCACATGAGAGGGGGGAGGGTCAGAGGGAGAAGGAGGCTCCCTGCCGAGCAGGGAGCCTGATGCGGGACTCGATCCCAGGATTCCAGGATCATGACCTGAGCCGAAGGCAGTCGCTTAACCAACTGAGCCACCCAGGTGCCCCTCATCAAATTATTTTTGAGGTAAATGAAATGTTGCCACATTCAGAAGATGATGAATGGGAAAATTTTAATCCAGTGGAGAGATATTACAAAAATGTAGTAATACAGGATTAGAATTTTATGTGTATTATATCATAAATGTAAAAGGCAGCAAGAGTCAAGAGCTTAAAGTAATGACAGTGGCAAGAAAATCTACACCTGTTCCAAGGAGGCATGTCAGTGTTCTCTACCACCCAAAACTGAAGCTTTTCATATCTTATCAAAAGTTAGGCAATGCAAACGAAATCAGATAAACAACTACAGAAAGAAAACTATAGTATAATTATGGCTAAAAAACTTCTAACTAAAACTTGGTATTTACTTGTACACAAGCTACAGGAAAGTTGTATTTTCCTCGGGGCAATCTGTACTGCGGCTGATTTGTACTGCAATACAATTTCCTAAATAATCAGGCAAACATTGTAACTTTTCAAGGTATCAGATAGCAATTTCACAGTTGTGACTAATGTATTATTTCTAGTTTATTTGCCCAATAAAATAATTTCCCATTCAGTTAGGAATGTAGGCTAAACAATTTCAGAGAGAGAAATTCCCTTTGGAACACTTAGAAAATATTATTTTATATTTAATATGCCTAGTAAGGTTTGGGCTTATCACCATAAATATCCTACTTTAAATGAAACTATACTCATATACAAGTAAAATACGAGGCAGAAAGGTGCAGTGGAAAGTGGACTGATTATTAAAAGGCTCAAGTTCCAGTTCAAGTTTGGTCATTAATTGGATGTGTTAATGTATCTCACACCAGAAAAATAAAAGCTATTGACTTTGCTGATTTATAAAGGTTTCCCAGGTTCAAAACCTATTACTGTAAAGTCTATCTTTGTATTCTGGAAAATACACTAAAAAACATCTTTGTGACAAAAGATGTTAGAGATATTGGAACCTTGTTAATGTACTGGTAATCTATTAACAGAAAAAAATGGAATTTAAACTACAATACAACTGTCTCTAGCCACCACCTCTGCCTCCTACAATTATGTCATAACATAGCTTTGGGTCAGTAAAATCCATTTATAGACCATTTTGAGTGGTGAGGTCTGTAAGGACAAATCCACATTAAAAATAAGAAAATTAAATATTTAATTCTCCCTGGTTCAAAAAGGGAAAGAAATCCTCCTCTTTTCTTGAAGCATTTATTTTAGAAAACCTGCAGTTGTGAATTCTTTCCTGCTCCTTTGAGATGTATGTAAATCTTTTCACAAGCTACATAAACTTCCCACCAGCTTTACAACCTACCAATGTATTTCTTTTTTTTTTTTTAAAGATTCTATTTATTTATTTTGACAGAGAGAGAGAGAGAGAGAGAGAGAGAGACAGCGAGAGAGGGAACACAAGCAGGGGGAGTGGGAGAGGGAGAAGCAGGCTTCCCGCCTAGCAGAGGCCCGATGCGGGGCTCAATCCCAGCACCCTGGGATCATGACCTGAAGGCAGACGCTTAATGACTGAGCCACCCAGGCTCCCCTAACAATGTATTTCTTAAGGACCTAGGAGCCATCGCTTTGAAATGTAGACATCAGGGAAGAGAGCACCCTATGTCCCCTTTTCTGTGGAGAGGTAGTAGCCTAATATCAGGTGGCTCCTGGCTCCAAGTTGCAAATCTACCGCATTATAAATATAGGAGAAATTTATTTTTGCCTTGGATAAGGCAGTTAGCAACTATAGATGGTTGCCCGAATTACCAGGTGAATTTAGGGTGAACTCTGTGTGACAAATGATGCTGCTGTCTTCCTTGAAGACTATTTATTGTTTACCTTGAGAAAACATATGTAATGTGTCCTATCTGCTTGGCTATAGAAGAGGGTGAGATTTCTTTTGTCTTTGCTATTCCTTCAGCGGATTGCCTGGAATGTACATTGCATTCTAATGTACTGCGTATTCAATAATAAAACATATCTTGCTCTTCTCCTTTGTGGAGAGGTTTTCGTTGTTTGTTTGTTTGTTTTAAGTTAGGAGGATATTTTGTTTTTACTTCTGTTTCCCCAAAAGGCCCAAAGGTCATGTCATAAAGAAACTGTACAACAAAGAGATATAGTCTCAGGCAGGTCTGCATAATTGCCTACGAAAAACTGAGAGCAAGTTTGAAGAAAAGATCAAGTATGAGAGGACCAGCAGACATGGCAGCATGCCAGAACCTTCTTAGAAATGTTGGTCTCCAAGAAACTTCCAGGGGGAGGATAGCCTAAAATAAAACAGGGACATTCTAATTAAATTTTAAGTTGTTCATGACTTTAAATTCTTCAGATTTTGTATTATTGCAATAAAAACAGCCCTGCAGTGATTCTATTTTAGAACTGAAAAAACTGAGCTAAAATGCAATATGAAAGAATCTGGGGAAGAAAAGGACATTAAAAAGACTATCGTTAGCTTAATCCAAATTCTTAAACAAGGTGTTGGAGGCAAAAGATAACATAATTCCCCACCAACAGTCCTAGGATTTCAGGAGGGATACTTGAAGAGGTCCACTTCTTTTGACGCCTGAAGGACAGAGCATCCCTGGATTACATCTAGGTAAGTCAGCATAGTCTACAGATGATCAATTGCAATTTAATAAATTTGAAAGGTCTATAATCTTGTGTAAACAAGTTGGAAAAATTGCTAAACTTTTGAGGATAAGCAAAAGCATCTGTGAAACTGGGGTTCTCATCATAGGGCAACACTCGCAGCATGTGAAAGTGTCTAGGCTATAAACCAAGCACACATCCACCTGGTAGTAAGTAAGACTGTGGCAACTAAAACTTAGCCTTGTTTGCAAGATCTCTAGGCATTTTGCATGCTGTTTGGAAATAGGACTGACCCCTATCTCAGTAAGATGGGTGCTTGGGAAGTGGAAAGTGGGCTTTGAAAGAGAGATCTTGAAGTACCCATTAATATAAACAAGTGGAAGCTGCATGATTTATTATGCAAATGTAAGATGTATTTATACATCAAGCAGGTCACATTAGTCTCATAGGTGAAGATCTCCAACAAATCATAAATCCCTGTTGCGTCCCAATATATCTTATTTCGTTTCCTATTGGCATGTTTCCTGCTCACTCATAATCCCTGTGTAATATGTAGACCATAGCTGATGCTCCAATTTAATATTTAGATTTTTAGAATTTAAGAACTTTAAGAAACTTTAGGAATTGTCTATCTGGCACTTCTCAAATTTCATTAGAGACTTTTCAAGGTGTTCCTTAGACATGGATATTCCCAGCTCCCTTCCCTGAGGATTATGATCCTGTAAATGAAGCCTGAGAATTTATATTGTTGTAATATATATAATATATATTTTATATTTATATTCATTTTATATATTATATTTATATATATATACTTATATAGACAGGCTTTTTAGAGACATTCAGGTCTACATGAATAATCTTTGTAAACCTAGAATAATCCCTCCTTGGTCATAATGTAGAACCATTTTTATTTTTTTTAAAGATTTTATTTATTTATTTGACAGAGAGAGAGACAGCGAGAGAGGGAACACAAGCAGGGGGAGTGGGAAAGAGAGAAGCAGGCATCCCCCCAAGCAGGGAGCCCAATGCGGGGCTCGATCCCAGGACCCTGAGATCCTGACCTAAGCCGAAGGCAGTCGCTCAATCAACTGAGCCACCCAGGTGCCCCTGTAGAACCATTTTTAAAATTAATCATTACTATTGAGTTTAAAAAATAAGAATCACAAATATGTTAATATACAAGGAAAACATCATACTTTAATATTTACATGTTACTGCCGGCTTGGTGGTGTGTGTGTGTGTCTATACACATAGTACTCCTAGAATGTAACTACTACACACTGAAAATTATTGGCCTATGGATGAAATGCTTATTAATTAACATTTTATTTCAATAAAACAAATCTTAAAATAAGATACAGTAACCGATTACAGAACTGGAAAATTCATTTAATAGCTTATAAAAGTTATTGTGGAATATAACACAATTATTTCTAAAATTTCTTATTGTGTTGAAACAGAGATCTTCCCATTAAGTCCACAAAGTATTTTTTTTTTTGGCATTGATTTACATTTGGAAGCTTTACCCTAATAAGGTGGCCCATGTAAGAAGGGGAATTATAGGGTTAGGTAAAATTCAGTTGCAGTGCAGCAAAAGAAATGCTAACTCACTCTCTTTAATTCTGACTATTTGCTTATCGCTCAGCAAATTTATATAGTAATGTGTCTGCTTTTTCAACATCTTTTTAATTCTTATAAAATAACCACATCAATTAATCCCCAAAGTAAAAAAAATAAAATAAAATAAAATTAGTATAGTATTTATAGAACGCTATTTGATACCTGCTATCAGGAAGCTTTTTTTTTTTTTTTTTTTTTCTGAAACATGACAAACCTTACCTACAAATGGCTAGAATTATGCTATACTGTAGCAAAATGAATCTCTTTCCTGGATCCATGTTCAGTACAGCAGAAAACATAAAATAGATAGTATACAAGAACCAAAATAAAACTTCATAATGAAAAAATATGGAAAAGTTTTTGATGTAAAATGATGTATTATAATATTTCTAATTAATCTACTTGTAATAAACTATAATACTATATACTAAGAAAGTCAAGAGAGTACATAGTTTAATTCTTGTGTTAGGAAACATTATATGTTACATTTTTAAATATATTAATATTCTGTTAAAAATCATCTATGGTGTTAGAGAATGTCAGATAACTACTATGCTAAGACTCAATGGGGAACTAAAGAATAGTTTATGGCTTCCTCTACTTTTCTTCATTCATTTTCTTATCTTGGAAATTCAGTCTTTCTGTCTCTACATCTACAATAATCTCCCTCTTGTATTTCTCTACTTCTTTTTCAAGACTTGCCTTAGAATATACTGGTTTTGTTTTTGACTCTCCATAAGTATAATCAGCTATATAATCAGCTATACTTACATTTTCAAAGAAACATTTTCAAAGAAACTGTGGCATAGCACTGATGGTTTTGTGCTTATATACAACACATAAGAATATATATTTATAATATAAGCATATATATGTATACATGTATTTTCTGTGTCTTGCATGTTTTATAATTAGCTTCTTGTGCACTGGTCATGTCCTACTTCAGATTACCAACACATGTCACAGTGTTTAAAATACTGCATTCACTCAAGATATGCCAGTTATGAGTACAAATTGAATTCATTCTCCTTTAAGAAACTTTAAAACAAAGGAATGACGATAAATTTATCACAAGAAAGAATTTGTTATGACAAGTATTCAAATAACAATCATTCCACACTGACAAGTTACATCCATAGTGGTTTATAGTGCAACCTGGAAGATCCTTTATGGGATATTAGCAACTGGTAATTTGGTTCACATTTAACGATGTCTTGGAACTATGAAAACAAACTACGATTTTGTCTTGATGACTATGGAACATTGGGGAATTGACATATTGAAGTGCTCTCTGGCAGTCATACGGTTTCTAATGACAGCCTCCCCACAGGGATCTTCTGTTCATGAAAACAGCTATTACTATTCACAGTTGTTGTAACTCATGCCAGCCTGGTGAAACTTGAGAATGTTGTAATCAATGGTAATTGAAACTGTTAATAACATTAAAATTTAATTTGGACAAAGGTGTCAGCCACCAGTGCTTTAGATATAACTCTTGGCACATTGCTGGCATGTGCTAAACATCCAAGTATGTTAATAAAGGAATGCTGAATCAGGTAAAAAACAATTCAGCAAGAAAAATAATATAAAACACATCAATTTCCTCCCCAGATGCAATAGCAGTGAAACAAAAATTGTCATATTATCGTCACTTAGCAGAATGAATGAAGCAGGAATGAGGGCACAATATGTTTCTACATGAAAATAAAATAGAAATGATGAAAGAGGATTGAGATCATGAAAAATATATATTGGAATGAACTATTTTCAATCTGACATTCAAAAGGAATCTTCTGCTAATTTTAACCTTCTTTGGACCTTATCATTTACTGTATTCAGAAATGTTATTTTGGTACATTCTCATTCTCTTGTCCTCATTCTGCCTCTGTCTCTCTCCTTGTAATAACAGCATACGTTTTTGAGTTCTAATTTCAAAAATCAATATTATATAATAAGCATGTTTGCACTTGCTGAAAACATAGTTAAATTAACAATAGTAAAACAAAATCAAGAAGACATTTTCTCTAGGATATAATTGATTTAATTAAAATTTTACTTTGAGGTAATTGTAGATTCACATGCAGGTTTGTAAAACATAATACAGAGAGTTCCTGTGTACCCTATACTCAACTTTCCCCAATGTTAAGATCTTAATATAATATATTTAACAAAATATCACAACCAGGATCACTGAACAGTAAAGATGCAGAACATTTCCATCATCAGAAGAATTCTTAATGTTGCCCTTTCTAGCCACATATATTTCTCTCCTGACTCTGCCCCCTCCATAATACCCGGCAACCTCAGGTTTTCAATAATTTTGTCTTTTCAGGAATGTTATATAGATGGAATTCAACTTTAGGTATTTTTTTCATTCTGTATAACTACCTGGAAATTAATCCAGGTTTTTCTGTGTATCAATAATTTATTCTGAATGGTATTCCACAGTATGGCGGTACTCTGGTTTGTTTAACAATCAACATATTGAAAGATATTTGGGCTGCATTCAAATTTTGGCCTTTACAAATAAAGCCACTATAAACCTTTATGTATGAGTTTTGTGTGAACATAAGTCTTCATTTCTCTAGAACACACATCAGGAGTGAAATTACTAGGTTGTTTGGTAATCAGATACTTAGTTTTATTTTAAAAACGGCCAAATTAATTTCTAGAGTGGCTGTCCCATTTTATGTTTCCACCAGCAATGTATGAGTGACCCAACTTCTTTATATTCTTGTCAAATTTGGTAATGACACTATTCTTTTTTTACATTAGCCATTCTGATAACTATATGCTGATATCTAATTGTGGCTTTAACTTGGATTTCCTTGAGAGCTAATAACATTGAACATCTTTCCATGTGCTCATTTTCCCTCCACATATTTCCTTCAGTGAAATGTTTTTTTCGTGTATGTGTGTGTGTGTGTGTGTGTGTGTGTGTGTCTTGGTGAGTTTTGAGAATGCTGTCTATATTTCAAATACTTTGTTGTTTGTCATTTGTCATGTTATGGAAATATTTTCTTCCAGTCACTAGATTCTCTTTTGCTTCGCTTTACAGAGTCTTTTGCAGAGCAAAAGTTCTGAATTTTGATTACGTTCAGCTGATGATTTTTTTTTTCTTTTAGAGAGCAAGCTTTTGGTGACAAGTGCAGAGACCAGCCCTAGGTCCTGAACATTTTTTTTTCTAAAAAGTTTATAGTTTTACATCTTATATTTAAGTCTGTGATCTGAGCTTATTTTAATAAAGTTTAAAACTTAAATCTAGGTTCTTTTTGTTGTTGTGCTATGAATATAAGTTGAAAAGCTTATCTATCTTCTATAAATTTCCCTTTGCATCCTTGTCAAAAATCACTTGGGCTTATTCATGTAGGCCTATTTCTGGGTTCTCTACCTCACTGCATTAATGCATCCATCTATCTTTATGTAAATACCACACAGCCCTGATTATAATAGCTATGCAAGTGTTAAAAATGAGTAGATTGCTTCCTCTCACTTTTTTTATTCTTTGACAAGATTGTTGTAGCTATTATATTTCCTTTGCTTCTGTATATGCCTTTTAGAAGAATCTTAATGATATATCTAAGAATTCTTTTTGAAATTTTGACAGAAATTTTGTTAAAATACCTATCAGTGTGGGGAAAATTGACATATTTACTAGGTTGTTTATTCCAATCTATTAACAAGATATGTCTCTCCCTTAGATATTTTAATTTTTTTCATCATCATTGTATTTTTCAGTATAAAATGCTGTACATTTCTTAAGTAGGTTCTGCCCAACATGGGCTTGAACTCATGACCCCAAGATCAAGAGTCCCACGTTCCACTGACTGAGCCAGCCAGGCACCCCAAGTGCTGTACATTTAAAAAAAATATTTATACCTAAATGTTTCATTTTTAAGCCATTGTAATTGATATATATATAGTTTGTAATTGATATATATTAAATTTTCGAGTAAACATGTCCATTGTTGGTATAGAAATACTATGATTTTATAACATTTATCTTATATCCTACAACCTTTCTAGACTCATTTATTATTTCTAGCAGTTTTCTTTTTAAGATTCCTTGGGATTTTCTTCATATACATTCATGTCATTTAAAAATGGGACCGTTTTATTTCTTCTTTTGCAATCTGCATGTCTTTTATTTCTTTTTCTTACCTTATTGCACAGGCTAGACCATCCAACATAAATAGGAGTGGTGAGAGTGAACATTATTGTTTGTTCCTGATCTGAGGGAGAAAGCATTAAGTCTTTCATATTTAAGTATAACATTAACCATAGGTTAATTATAGATGCTCTCTATCAGGTTGGATAAGTTCATTATTCCTGTTTTTCTGAGAGGTTTAATCATGTGTTGAATTTTGTCAAATGCTTCTTTTGCATTTGATAGCATCATGTGATATTTCATCTTTAGTCTGTTAATTTGGTAGATTACTTCAAATACTAAAATAGTTTTGGGTCTTTCATATAAACCCTACTTGGACAGCCACATGCAGAAGAATGAAACTCGACCATTCTCTAACACCATACACAAAGATAAACTCAAAATGGATGAAAGACCTCAATGTGATACAGGAATCCATCAAAATCCTAGAGGAGAACATAGGCAATTACCTCTATGACATCAGCCACAGCAACTTCTTTCAAGATATATCTCCAAAAGCTAGTGAAACAAAAGCAAAAATGAACTTTTGGGACTTCATCAAGATAAAAAGCTTCTGCACAGCAAAGGAAACAGTCAACAAAACAAAGAGGCAACCCACAGAATGGGAGAAGATATTTGCAAATGACACTACAGATAAAGGGCTGGTATCCAAGATCAATAAAGAACTTCTCAAACTCAACACCCAAACAAACAAATAATCAAGTCAAAAAACGGGCAGAAGACATGAACAGACACTTCTCTGAAGAAGACATACAAATGGCTAACAGACACATGAAAAAATGTTCATCATCATTAGCTATCAGGGAAATCCAAATCAAAACCACATTGAGATACCACCTTACACCAGTTAGAATGGCAAAAATGGACAGGGCAAGAAACAACAAATGTTGGAGAGGTTGTGGAGAAAGGGGAACCCTCTTACACTGTTGGTGGGAATGCAAGTTGGTACAGCCACTTTCGAAAACAGTGTGGAGGTTCCTTAAAAAATTAAAAATAGAGCTCCCTTATGACCCAGCAATTGCACTCCTGGGTATTTACCCCAAAGACACAGATGTAGTGAAAAGAAGGGCCATATGCACCCCAATGTAAATAGCAGCAATGTCTGCAATAGCCATACTGTGGAAAGAGCTGAGATGCCCTTCAACAGACGAATGGATAAAGAAGATGTGGTCCATATATACAATGGAATATTACTCAGCCATCAGAAAGGATGAATACCCAACTTTTACATCAACATGGATGGGACTGGACGAGATTATGCTAAGTGAAATAAGTCAAGCAGAGAAAGTCAATTATCATATGGTTTCACTTATTTGTGGAACATAGGGAATAGCATGGATGATGTTAGGAGAAGGAAGGGGAAAATGAAGGGGGGAAATTGGGGGGAGAGATGAACCATGAGAGAGTATGGACTCTGAGAAACAAACAGGGTTTTAGAGGGGAGGGGGTGGGGGGGATTGGTTAGCCCGGTGATGGGTATTAAGGAGGGTACATACTGCATGGAGCAATGGGTGTTATACGAAAACAATGGATCATGGATCACCACATCAAAAACTAATGATGTATTGTATGGTAACTAACATAACATAATAAAATTAAATTAAATTAAAAAACCTCCCTACTTGGTCATAGTGTATAATTCTTTTAAAATATTACTGTATTTGCTAATAAGGATTTTAAGGTCTATATTCATGGGGGAATACTGGTCTGTAGTTTTATTTTTTGGCACTGACTAAAATGAATTTCCTCCTCTGGAAAAAAAAAGTAGTCTTCCACCATCTTATTAGAAACTGATTCTAAGATTTGTGAAGCAACTCAGAACATTTTCTTTAAAAAAGTGTACCCCTATTATGTACTTTGCTTTTATCTTTCTAGCACATTCCTAATATGTAACTATTAATTGAGCAAAATAAAGTACTGCTTACATGTTAAGGTATTTATCATGTCTTATGAGAAAGATTATACATTTCTTTAAATTGTTTCAGATCTACTTCCTATAATTGTATTTGCATTTACCTCCATTTATATATATTTATTTATATGGTCATATAAATATGGTAATAACCTGGTCATAACACAAAAGAAAAAAAAACATTAACCAACACATTAAAAAGCAAATATAGAGGTACCTGGGTGGCTCAGTCAGTTAAGGTAACAGAGTCCTGGGATCAAGCCCAGAATCAGGCTCCCTGCTCAGTGGGGAGCCTGCTTCTCCCTCTCACTCCCCCTGCTTGTGTGCTCTCTCTCCCTTGCTGTCAAATAAATAAAATCTTTAAAAAATAAAATAAAAAGCAAATATAACCCAAATTAGTGGACCTTTTCAAGGAAAAAAATAATATCCTCTAGCTAATTACAAATGTTAAAGAATTCAATGAGAAGCAAGACAGGCACAAGATGTAAAACAATATAAGATGCTCCAGAAATCCTAAACATCTAGTCGTGGGGCATTATTTTGCACAGGAAAAAAAAAAAAAAAAATAGAATGCAGAGTGTTTTACTATGTGCCAAAGTTAGAGGAGTCCAAGGAAAGAATCCAGTCAACAAAAAAATCACAAAGCATTATTATTTGGTTTTGTAATGCTTAATTGAAAATTTTTTCTAAGATTTTTTTTTTCTGACCATATTCTAAAATAGTATTTTTATACTTGACAGAAATTTTGATAAGAGTATAAATGAGATAATGCTCCTTATGTTCTCAAACATGCAGTAGGAGTTTTTGTCTCCTGTAAAATTGGCCAACCTTGATTTCTCATGTCTGGAATTAATATCACATAGTGCATAATATTTAGCAGTAATTTAATCAGAAATCTTAAAATTTTCACATAATCTTGATATGTTCTATCTCTTTTCTATTTCTAGATCTGTTAGTATATGGCAAAATTTTAGTAATTGGGGCTAAAATAGCCGTAATTGTTTTCTCTTTGAGGCAATGTGTCCTAAAATTCAGAACTGTAGATTAAAGAAACTAATAAAACTTACTGTTGCACAAAGAGTTCAAGTGTATGGAAATGTTACAACCCTAAATTTAGAAATATCATTTACACCAATATTACCTTTGAATTACAGTATTGGCAGACTTTAAATATACTTTGTGTCTTTTTTCTCTGATTTTATTTATTTCCACACAACTGATAAAAAATTATTTTCCTTTGAACAAAAGATACATATCTGTTTTTCAAGTTAGTTAGTGCATTTCTTGATTTCATATATCCTTTTTGTTACCCAGGGAATACTTTAGTAAAGCTCTTGATTGTCTCTAGTAATTTCATTGCTCTGATGGTGTGAAATGCATATCACCCAAATTCCTAGTGTGTGAACTTTTTGTTCTCAAGAGGTTTATGTCCTTTCTCCTTACACGGAAACTGGAAAGTATCTCTATGACAGATTCATACCACATACAGAAAACTGAACTTCTAGCAACTTCTACCATGTGATCATCTTTAGTAAAATTAGTTTAAAAAAAAGAAAGAGAAAGATACCTTTCAGAAATACATTGAGTAGCAATATTTGCAAGGTTACTGATTGAAGTGTAAACTTACATATTTCAAAAATAACTAAAAGTGTAGAAGAGAGGTGACTCTTCATTCATCTCATAAATTTATCTAATTTCTTAGTATCACAAAATACATTGAAATCTACCCTTTATGCTGCTGCTATATATATATGACACTTCTGTTCAGAGTCCTCTTTGTTGTATGTTTTCATATAGAACAGAAACATAGGCAACACACTGATACCAAATTATCCAGTATATACCAAAGAAGCCACAGTAAACTAGAACCTCCTCAAGTTTAGGAAAGAAGGCAGTATCAATTTTGGACAATGAATTTGTAAATGAATTACACCATCTGTACTTTTTGCCTTTATTCTCACAGGCTGCTCTTTCAGGGTAGGAAAAAGCAGAGAGTAGAAGAAAAGGCAGGGCAGGCTTTAGTAACATTGTTGTATTAAGAATGGAGTTGGTGTGTGTGTGTGTGTGTGTGTGTGTGTGTGTGTGTGTGTGTGTGTGTTACTCCACTCCAAACCACTTCTCTCTCAGTTTAGAATCCCAAAAGATTCAAAGAGCCAGTGTGGTATAGAGCACTTACCAAATTGATGTCATACAAACTCTAAATGTGTTGCCATCTAGCTTTATGACAGTTAGTCATCCAGGGCCTTAGGTTTCTCTTATTTAAAATAAACTCTCTTTGTGGTTATAAGTTTTATCCCCCCAATCCCCTGCTTTAACACAACCAAGCTAAAGAAGAGACTTCCATTAATAACTTACATGAGAAAATTGACATTTATAGTAGAAAGAGGCTGAGAATGTCCCCCTCCTTCTTGGGTCCAAATTCGTTTTCTGGCTGTCTCCTTCCTCCATGTTGATAATCACCGGGTTAACTGCATCCTTGTCTTATGTAACAAAACAACAACCAACCAACCAAATAAATAAACAAAAAAAACACCAACTCTTAAGTCTTTGGATTTATAAAACAGGCATGATTTTTTCATATGTGGAAGGGATCTTAGAATCTAAGATATCACCCATTCCGACATCCTAATTATATAGGTTAATAAATTGAGACCATAAAAACCAGAACCACTTGAACAAAAAATGGCTTATAACTAAAACTGAATTCCTGGTCATCAACATATTTTCTTGTTTTATGTTGATGTATTTTTACGAATAATCATCGAAATTTAGAGTTTTAAAGAAACATTAAAATTAACGTCAGCGTATGTTTAGTCAAACATACATGTATATTTCATATTCAACACGTATAAAGTCCTAATTGGTTGCATTATTTGGATTAAATTATTTGAGCATTAACTTTTCCCTTATGATCCTATAGCCATATTCTGAAGGGCAAGTAAGACACACCTGGGGAAAGCCCACATCTAACTCATTTTAGCACACCTGCTTGTCTCTTTCTACTTATATACCCTATACTCCTGCTGACTCCAATTTTACTAATCCTCTGACCTCATAAAGACTGCCAGGGGCTGGCACGCGTGAGCAGCATGAAATCAAATGTGCCATATTGTTTAGCATCTGTTCCTAACTCCCCATGAAGTTTTCCTTGCAAAGAGCATAGGGCTGGCTGTCAGCTTCGATCAGCATGGTAGAGAACTCCACTAAGATGCATTAGCCTTCATCTAGGATTGCTCTTCACATGACAGGACCTACACATGAGGCATCTAGGTGTACAATACAGAGATTTAATGTTAATATGCCCATATTACCAAAAGAAAAATCCCCTAGCTTTTACTCTAATATTTCTATGTGTTTCATGAGGTCTGAATGTTAAATATATCTCCTGGGATGAATAGCACAATTTTAGCAACTATTGTGTGTCTATCTTTCTTGAAATGCTTTGCTTGAGGCTTTAAAAAACTCTTTTAACTCCTCAAGCATCCCCTTAATCTCATCTTCATTGCAGACAATAATAAAATTTAAATATATTAATGTCCCTTTGTAGAAACATATTTTCAAAATTTGTAATGCACATTGAAATTGGATCTTTTCAGTTTCCTATCAGGAATGGTAATTAAATAAAAATTATTTTATAAATTAGGAATGCATAAGTGCTACATAATAGGCAATGCCTGATTTTAGGCTTTCTACCCATAAACACATTTAAATAAACATCCTTAATCTGCCGAACGCTTAATCTGAAAGGTTCTAAATAAATATCTCCACCTTTCTCAGTATACAAAAACATTCATTTGCATATCATGTATTATAGATAATCATTTGAACCCTCATAAAAATGACATGCCTGTTCTTAAGCTATCCAAGGAAAAAAGAATTGTGAAGATGAAACTATTTTATTAATCTAAAACACAATACTGCTTTTTCTTCTTCTAATCAGACTAAAAATATCAGTAATCTAATACATATTATTTGTTTATAACTTATGACTCCTCACAGATCATTCAACAAATAAATATCACTATTATTTCTAATTTAAACTTTTAGGTATTCTCTTTTTTGTCAAAAAAAATCATTTGACTTTGTTTGACCGCGTTTCTATATATTAACAGCTTAAGTTGAATTGATCAAATCTTTTTGAGCATTTTGGCCCTTCACACTCACATTTCAGAGCACTCTTGAATGTCCAGTACTTAGCAGATATCTTTTAATCATTTCAATCATATCACTTGAATGTATCAGATACAGAAGTGCTCTTGTGACTTCTTTGAAGGGACAGTGAGGTTGACATACAACTGTAAAACTGTATGGTGCACTAGTGAATATTTAATAATGAAAATGAGTCATCAAAAATAGCTGAACTACTCTGATACTGTATGTTAAAATATGTCCATCAAGAATATTTTTTTAAAGATTTTATTTATTTATTTGAGACAGAGAGAATGAGAGAGAGAGAGCACATGAGAGGGGGGAGGGTCAGAGGGAGAAGCAGACTCCCCGCCGAGCAGGGAGCCCGATGCGGGACTCGATCCCGGGACTCCAGGATCATGACCTGAGCCGAAGGCAGTCGCTTAACCAACTGAGCCACCCAGGCGCCCATCAAGAATATTTTTAGTAGTGCTTGAATGGCAACAACATTTTTAAGAATATGCACATATGTGGAAAAATCAGTTTCTTTGACTATAAAGGATAAGTGAAATTCTACTACATGTATATAGATGTGTCCTGTACACATCTAAATTCCACAGTAGCTGGGAGTCTACAGGCTCTCAAGAACACAAGAATCCTGAAACAACCCTGACAATGAAGTAGAGGATGCAAAGAATGGGCACAATGATAATGAGTAGGAATTTAATGTATGTCAATTAATAGATTATCCTCTCTTTTTCTTTTACTTCCCAATACCAATATTTCCCTTCCTAGTAGTTTTTTTCCCTTCCTATTTACACTATAAATCACATCCCAAACCTCTAACCACCATAATTTACAGCTACTAGATGAGTCTACCTACTAGATTCAATTATGGCATTAATAATCTTGTATGCGAGGAAGCTAAAGGTTAAATAATCTTAGAAGGTAGAAGATCTTGGGATCCCTAAGGAAGAACTTACTAGGCCCTATGAAACCAGCCCTAAATGAATATCACAATTAAAACTCCAGTATAAAACTTGATTGAAAAACACAGTGAATTTTATCACACAAATAAACAAATACAGAAGCAATTACTTTAATTGTTTCCATAAAAAGTCTTTTCCTCTAGAAAACAGTATACGTTAAAAATCTTGCCAGGTAAGCTTTAATTAAAATTTAAGGAACACATTGAAAATACTGTGGAAATATCTGAATGGCATTATATAAGGGCCCTAGAGACCCAGATATGCCTAAGTGTCCAAGGTACAGCACTAAAAATCACAGAGGTATTCAGATCATGGAGAAGAAAATTATTTCTGCCCCAGAATTTGAAGAAAAACATTTCCACTATAAGAGCATATTTACTTTCAAGCAGCAGAAGGTTGCTAGAATAAACCTTCAAGTAAAGCTAACTGGATGATAGGCAGTTTTCAGTAGATAGTTCATAGAGAATGAATACCAACAGAGTAAACACCTCTTACCTCACTAACTACACCAATTCAGTGGATAAATAGGACAGACCTTGAAATGGCTCAGGATTTTAAAATCATGGCATTTTGAAAGAAGAATCTGAGATGAAAGAAGAGCTAATCATTGTTAAACTTTGTGAAAGCAAGTGGAGGGGCATTCCCTCCATAGAAAAATGGTAATGTAGAAAAATACAAGGGGAAACCAGACATGAAGTGACTTACAGTGCAAATTTGTAGTGTATGTGTGTGTGTATGTGGACTGCAGGGTTTGCATATAGTATAATAGCAGAGGAAGACTAAAGTATTCCCCTTAGATTGACTTCAAAAGCATGGATTAAGTCCTGATTCATTAACAATAACTTAAACAATATAATCTTCTCTTAGTTTACTTCAAATGTCAGGCGATGTCATTTCATAAATAGCTCAATTTATAACTTTGGAGGATTGCTGGTTCCCATAACAAGCAGTCCAAAAATTTTTTCTCTGTATGATAAAATGCATTACTTTCTCTTCAAAATAGTATTTGTGTATATCTAGTAAAGTTTGAAAGAAAGCCAAATGATTATTACATCTAAACTAACCCACACTAAAAAATAAATCATAACTTACTTGGATTAATTAAAATATTAGTGAGGATATTATTTTTTAATTTTTAAGGAGTTTATTTAATACAAGCTTACTGTTTATTATTGATTCAGGTCGATCAATTAAGTTTTTTTTTAATTTCTATGCTACTAAGTAATAGGGAGGAGAAATATAATTATATTTAAAATAGGCTCAGATGAAAAACAGTTAACTTAGAAAAACAAAATGAGTTTAGTTATTGGTTCAAAGAAATTCACGATGACATAATTTTTTATCTCTACATGCCAAAATTGAAGAAATACAATACGTGGATAGTATTACAATCCAAGGACCAGCTATACTCATTCAGGTATCTAAATGTACTGCTCTATTGATCAATACATATTTTTCTCCCTTTACACTACAGTTTTCATAGTTCATAAAAGATGATTAGTTTTAATCACATTAATCAAAAATATATCTCCTCTATGAGTAATAATAATAATTACTAAATTAATTTGAATGTCTTTCAGAAAAATTCCATAAGAATTGCTGTATAATCTATGGCTACATGGCCTTTTTTTTTTAAAGTTATTTTGGTGGCTGCATGCTATCAAAAGGACAGTATGTTAGCAAAGTTCATGAAAACAAAAATGAGAGCCAGTACAAAGGAGAAAAGGCAGCTGAGAAGAGAACCTGGTCAAAGACGCAAGGTTGGTGAGATACAGCTTATTCTGTCCAGCGTGACTGTTCACACAGACAGTCAACCCAGGAGCGCTGCAGCGGCAGATTGAGTAATGCGGTAAGACTAATGTGAGTGGGGCTAAACAGATCCAGACAGGCTTAGGGAATCAGTCCACTAATGTTGGACACCATAGTTGAGATGTTGAGACCAGAGATGTCTGGAAATGCCAGAGGAAAGCTGTGGTTTGGGGCCAGCAAAAACTACCAAGGAACAAAGAACACCAGTTGGTCGAGGTGAATAAAGTAGGTGCATAGGAGAAGCAGGGATAATTAGAAGCCTGTAAAGAAGATGGAAGAGAAGCTGTTTTCTAGAGCTGTTTTATTCCTGTCCAATACTCTTGAATTTTTAAATATTTGAGATGAGATGAGTGACTTTTTCCTTGTATTTTAAAGTTCTTAAGTGGAGCAACCATGCATTCAGCTTTTAGAACTGTCATCTTCCTTCTTTCATTCTTCCTTTCTTCATCTAATCAAAAAGTAAATATTTATGATCATTTAATATATGAAGGCTACTTTGCAGTAAGGGGGAATTAAACATGAAAGAGTTTTATTTCTGAAGTACTCACACTAAGAGCTAATTATTGCACACATGAGGGAGTAGAAGACTAAATTTATAATTGACCATTTTTATGTCTTTTCCAATATCCAGTGAATATCACAGAACATTGAATAATTTAGGCTGATATTACTGACAGCCACTGCAATTCTGAAATGTTTTCTCTGTCCCTCTACCACTCTACACTGTTATGAATAAACACAGGAGAATTTAGCTTCTAAGATCAACAAAACTATTCTTAGTTATTTTATACTTAAAGCAATAAAGTGAGAATAGCATATCATTTTTCTTAAGTAAAGCCTTTGTTTTTTTTTTACAAGATTTATTCATTTATTTATTTATTTGAGAGAGAGAGAGAGAGTTTTCAGTAAAGCTTTGTGACCGCTAGGTTTACTCAGTAATACTCTGTAATTTGTGTTTGAGTTTAGGATCTAAACTTTGTCCTATAATTTGTACCCAATCTTAGGCATCTGCCTAGGTACTAATTGTGCTGCTGGTGACTATATATAAACTGAAACAACTGATTCACTTAAGGCGATACAAAACAGTTTGTTTAGGGCTCAAGTAACATCATTAAAATAAATGATTTAAATTTGGTTACTTAAATTTCATCATGATACATTCCAAGTGTTCCGCCTGAACAAAAAGAAAACTAATGCATTTTAATTTTTTTAATTTTAAGCAATCTATGTGATTGAAAGAAAGTTTAATACATTTCAATGAATAGGAACAAAAATCTGTTTTCTTTCTCCTAAAAAACTACTATATAGTTAGCATGCATCTAATAATAATTTTAATAAAGTAAATGCAGTGGGTCATAATAGGAAAAATAATCCATCTGGTAGAAAAATGGATCACGGTTATCACTTGAGTAGCAACAGACATTCTGTATTGCATTCCCTCTCCACATGAGCTGTAATTAAATTATTCCATCTACCAAAAAATAGTATACTTAAACATAAAGGAAAGAAATCCTACTGTAACTAACTTTGTTTTGAAGTGTCAAGTACTAATAATTCTTCTGAAAAGGGAAATACAATCTATTAGGATTATAAAACACTTATTATTTTTCCTTTTTTAAAAAAATGAATAGAGCTAACACAATGTTACATTAGTTTCAGATGTACAACATAGTGATTCAACAAGTTTATATGTTATGCTATGCTTACCACAAATGTAGCTCCCATCAGTCACCATACAATGCTATTACAATACCATTGACTATATTCCCTATGCCATACCTTTATTCCTGTGACTTATTTATTCTATGATTAGAAGCCTGACCCTCCCAACCCTCAACCCCACTCCCTTCTGGCAACTATCAGATTGTTCTCTGTATTTATAGGTCTGATCCTGCTCTTTGTTTATTGATTTGTTTTGTGTTTTAGATTTCACATATAGGTGAAGTCATATAGTATTTGTCTTTCTCTATCTGACTTATTATTTTTTCATTAATAACTATCATCAGATCACTGAATGCTTTCAAGATTACTCCACATTTGTTTAAGAAGAGTCTAGGGGCACCTGGTGGCTCAGTTGGGTGAGTGTCTGACTTCATCAGGTCATGATCTCAGGGTCCTAGGATAGAGCCCTGCTTCTACGGGCTCCCTGCTCAGCACGGAGTCTGCTTCTCCCTCTTCCTCTGCCCCCACTCGTGCTCCCACACTCTCTCAAATAAATAAATAAAATCTCTAAAAATTGAAAAAAATAAGAGTCTACAATGATAATGAAATTTCAGGATACTTCTGGGGACATTTTAAGGGATGATCTAGAGATATAAAGAAACACATGCGATGGATTAGATTACATTACAATAATCTAGGGGAAAGAAAAATTCACGAAGATTTTCTAAGAATAAGCAGTAAAATACTTATGAAAATATTATAATTGGGTAAGGGGTATATGAGGATTCTAAAATATTTTTACTTATTCTTGTGAGTCTTAAACAATTTCAAAATAAAAGGTTACAATAGACAAAATAAGACAGTAGAAAATAATTTTGACATATATCAGTTAAAAATTAACAAAACTGGAAAAATAGTTAAACCTCAGTATTGATTCTTATTATTTTAAAAACAAACTGTCAAAATATCCTACCACTTTTGCAATTTATCCATAGTACATTTATGAAAAGAATGACATATATGAGTAGATCTTACTTTTCTTGTTGAAATTATACCCTAATCAAAAGGTACATTTCCATACAAGCGGTATCAAATAAATTATAGCAAGAGTACCAATTCATCACATATGTCAATAAGAAAATATGCCCATGCAGTAAGTATAAAAAAATCATTAAATTATGCTCAAATTAGCTATGAAGTCAGAAAAAATGACCAGAAAATAATTTTATGAAGAGTCCTTCTGTGTTATAATATAAACATATAACATGCACCAGGATCAAATACTGTCTAAATATAATCTAAACATAAGGATCTGCTATTTGAACACAAGATCTACATCTATTTCCTGATGGTCCCCAATGAATACAGCCAGCTTCTTAACATACAGTGGTCACTTCAAGTTTCTGAATGAAACAAAGATGGAAATTTTGAAGAATTTTTTTTATTATGTTATGTTAATCACCATACATTACATCATTAGTTTTCGATCTGGTGTTCCATGATTCATTGTTTGCGTATAACACCCAGTGCTCCATTCACTACGTGCCCTCTTTAATACCCATCACCAGGCTAACCCATCCCTCCACCCCCCTCCCGTCTAGAACCCTCGGTTTGTTTCTCAGAGTCCATAGTCTTTCATGGTTCATCTCCCGCGCCGATTTCCCCCCTTCATTTTTTTTTTAATAATCCAAGACAATTGAAAATTTCTAAAAGATGTGAGCTGATGATTTTTTGGGGGGGGTAAAATATTGTTATGGGAAACAGAAGAATTTAAACATCACTCTTTTAACCCTACCATATGCTCAAAGCACTGTGTGTGTGTGTGTGTGTGTGTGTGTGTGTGTGTGTGTGTAGAAGATCATAATGAACATTTTAATAAGCAAGGACTTTCAATATTTTTCTAATTTAATCTTAGTTTCATTGTGGGTTAATATAAAGATACAAATGCCACAAGAAAATAGGAGCAATTCCTTTTTGTGTTCCTCAGTCTTCACTGCTGAGCAGAGAAGCGACTCATAAAGCATTTCAGTTATTGGGAAGCTAAAGAAAATTATGATGTAGTTTGTAAGTCAAAATCCTATAAAAGTAGATTCAAAATATCCCTTTAGAACTGTAAAAGTAGGCAGTGATCTTCCTGAACAGGAGGATCATTGATTGGGCAATGACTGAAAACTGTAATGTGTGCCTGTTCATTAGGTATCAATAACTAAAGCTTAATAAAACTTACTGGACATATGCTGTTTGACAAGCACTAGGAGAGAAATCCTTTAGAGCAGTATTTTATTTAGTATTTGTTGAGACTTCACAACAGTTCTATTTAATAGTTGTTATCATTTACATTTAACAAAAGAGATAACCAGGACTCACAGAGGCTAACTAACCTGCTTATGGTTACATTTGTAATTTGTTGTCAAAACAAAATTTGGACTCAGGTCTGTTTCTTACAAGCCCAGATTCTAAAGCAGCTATTTTACAAAGCATTTGGAAGTAGAGAATGCCTTAGAGAAGATATCCTGGCCAAACTACTGTATCAGAGAAACCAAAGGTGTTCATATTCATCATCGAAACATCATGAGAAAGTATATGGTAAAGACTGGATAATTTCAGCTCATAGGTTGTAGGGAAGACTTAAGCCTCTTGCTTTTTTGGCCTTTGGTTACTAGCTTTCGTTTTGAATCTCCTTTTTTTTTTTATTTTATTATGTTATGTTAGTCACCATACATTACATCATTAGTTTTTGATGTAGTGTTCCATGATTCATTGTTTGCGTATAACACCCAGTACAATACGTCAATCTCCCATTTTGTAACAAAATGCTGTACCATGAAGTTTTGCTCATTGCTTATCTGCTCACTAGAACTGGAAAAAAAATATACACTTAGAGAAAAAGAAGTGACTGGAGAAGCTAAGAGAGTATAAGCAGAAGACTCTTCATTCATTTAACACACATTTATTCAAACTTCTACTATAATTAGTCTAAATTAAATAATTTTAGGCATTTTGAATCCATTAATTATAAGAAATAAATGTCATTTGTTTTTTTTTTTTTTTTTTTTTTAAAAGATTTTATTTATTCATTTGAGAGAGAGAGACTGAGAGACAGAGAGCATGAGAGGGAGGAGGGTCGGAGGGAGAAGCAGACTCCCTGCTGAACAGGGAGCCCGATGCGGGACTCGATCCCGGGACTCCAGGATCATGACCTGAGCCGAAGGCAGTCGCTTAACCAACTGAGCCACCCAGGCGCCCCAAATGTCATTTGTTTTATACACTAGATCAAAATCAGGATATTTATTTATATTAACAAAAAACAAAACCCATGTAACCACAGAGCAAAAAGATGTACACTTACAAAATGGACAGTACCATGTGTGATTATATACAAAATTTTTTGAAATGATCTATATAGAATACAAAAGTTGAAAACTTTGTCATTTGCTACTTGTTGTAAATTAGTGTATTAAAATGATATTCTTTATCTCTTTGTTTTAAATGACCTTTAAGTTGATTTTTATCTCAGTAATGATTATTAATTTGCCATCAAATCTGCTCTCCATGAATTGCCCTTTGGATAGTCCAATCTAATTATAAGTTGAGGAGCATAAAAAACAACTGGAAACAATTAATAGCCTTCATTCAAAAATACCTAGGGCGCCTGGGTGGCTCAGTTGGTTAAGCGACTGCCTTCGGCTCAGGTCATGATCCTGGAGTCCCGGGATCGAGTCCCGCATCGGGCTCCCTGCTCAGCAGGGAGTCTGCTTCTCCCTCTCCCGCTCCCCCCTCTTGTGCTCTCTCTCTCTCTCACTCTCTCTCTCAAATAAATAAATAAAATCTTTAAAAAAAAACAAAAAAACAAAAAAACAAAAAAACAAAAATACCTAATAATTATAGCATGATACTTTAAAACCTATCATAATATGGTTTTTATTTAATTTGTGAATTGTTAAGCATCTGATTTAATCAGTAGTCATTCTAAAATTGGAATGCACTGATATGGATTTAACTAAAAAGCTAATAACTATAAATTGATCCTAGATTTCCTAAGGAGTCTAAACTGAACAACATTACACCAGTAAAAATAATTTTATTGTATTGTTATTTTCTGAAAATTCAAAAATACCAATTGTAAGGATGGAATGAAATCTAGTAAGTGTAGCTGGGAAAATAGCTTTTTGGGCAGTTATTAGCAAACAGGGCAGTGTGGTTCAGAATAGTCTCTTAATATATATAAGCATCAAAATATCTTTAATCCCAAATGCACAGCTAAATTGGAGTAAAGAAACCAAGCCCTAGTACAATTCTATAATAAATCATAAGATACAGGGTATGGCCCATTACACATTTGCCCAATGTTGGAATACTAGGAAATGTTTCAACAACCAAGAAATAGTCAAATTTCAAAAGCTCCCCTTAATTTAGTAGAAAAAATAAAAAACACATTTTTTAATGGATATTAAACATTTTCCAGTGTTCCAGAATACACTCAGACTATGTGAAAGCAGCACCTTTTTTTTTTTAAATGTTTTATTTATTTACTCATGAGAGTCACGGAGAGAGAGAGAGAGGCAGAGGGAGAAGCAGACCCCCCGCGGAGCAGGGAGCCCCGATGTGGGACTCGATCCCAGGACCCTGGGATCATGACCCGAGCCGAAGGCAGATGCTTAACCATCTGAGCCACCCAGGCGCCCGTGAAAGCAACACCTTAACAACAGCAACAACAAAAAAATTCCAAAGTATCTGACAATACTGTTACTGTGTGGCCAAATGATAAATTTCTGGAACATAATTTATATAAGAATCAGAAAATGTTAACACAGGGTTAAACCAGCACTTGTTGAATCTGAACCCGTATCCTGCATTAATTTTTTTCTTTTAACTGACCAATAACTGTCAGGCACTGCATTATGCCTTATACACTGCAATTAACCTAGGGGTAAGAACAAGGAACACTCAAACATTAGAAACCAAATTGAAGTTAAGTCAACACCAGATAAACTAGAAAAAAAGACAGGAAATACCACAAAAATCCTCAGCACTCTAGGATGGCTTTGGTTTTTGGTCTTACCACATTGTACTGATGCTACTTTTGATCATGGGACTTGCTCTCTTACCCTCCTCAAGGGCAGAACCGATCTTACTCATTTTGATATTCTTTTGACCTAACCTTGTAGCTACCACAGAGTGGACCTGCAATAAGTATTTATGAAGAGGTGAACAATTTTATAATAGAAAACTTGAGATCTGGCCAATTTACCCAGAGAAAGATTATATATATTTCAAAAGTTATTGCTGGGTCGTAGGGTAGCTCTATTTTCAATTTTTTGAGAAACCTCCATACTGTTTAGCAATTGCACTACTGGGTATTTACCTCAAAGATACAAATGTAGGGATCCGAAGGGGTATGTGCACCCCAATGTTTATAGCAGCAATGTCCACAGTAGCCAAACTATGGAAAGAGCCAAGATGTCCATCAACAGATGAATGGATAAAGAAGATGTGGTATATATATACAATGGAATATTATGCAGCCATCAAAAAAAAAAAGAAATCCTGCCATTTGCAATGACATGGATGGAACTAGAGGGTATTATGCTAAGTGAAGTAAGTCAATCAGAGAAAGACATTATCATATGATCTTACTGATATGAGGAATTCTTAATCTCAGTAAACAAACTGAGGGTTGCTGGAGTGGTGGGGGGTGGGAGGGATGGGGTGGCGGGGTGAGACATTGGGGAGGGTATGTGCTATGGTGAGTGCTGTGAATTGTGCAAGACTGTTGAATCACAGATCTGTACCTCTGAAACAAATAATGCATTATATGTTAAAAAAAGAAGAAGAAGAAGAAGATAGCAGGAGGGGAAGAATGAAGGGGTGGAATCGGAGGGGGAGACGAACCATGAGAAACCATGGACTCTGAGAAACAAACTGAGGGTTCTAGAGGGGAGGGGGGTGGGAGGATGGGTTGGCCTGGTGATGGGTATTAAAGAGGGCACTTTCTCCATGGAGCACTGGGTGTTATACGCAAACAATGAATCATGGAACACTACATCAAAAACTAATGATGTAATGTATGGGGATTAACATAACAATAAAAAATTAAAAAAAACTAATGATGTAATGTATGGTGATTAACATAACAAAATAAAATTTAAAAAAAAGTTATTGCTGCTTCCTTTGTACCCCAGATTTGACTCTTTTTAATTAAATCTATTGGGATTTTTTTGAGGTTGGTGCACGTATATGTATGCATGTGTGTGCACTTTACTACTGCTTAATGTACAAAAGCAATGATTCAAAATACTAGGTAAAGATATTTTAAAACTTAGTTTACCTCAAATGTAAAAATTTCTAAGGATTTATGTATTTTTAAAATATTGATAATTTAATATTTTATTACATATCAGTACTTTATCAATCTGTATGGATGTTCTTCGTGATGATGTATATGAGCAATATCACATTCATAAGTTATGGTTTCTGTAGTTACTGAGAAATTGGGTAGTGGATAGAAATATCTGCTGATGTAAGTTTTAAAATATCCCTATCTTTTTAGAATTATGAAAATATTAATTATAGCAATATTTAAAGATTATAGTAATAAATAAATATATTGACCCTTCCCTACAATACATAATGGTAGCTATTCATTTTATATGTTCACGCATGTAAATAATTGTTTATGTCCATTCTTGAGAAATATAAAAAAAAATCCTTGGAAAAATCTTGGCCACTTTATTTCTGGCTAAGGAGGCACCAATATAATTTACATCAATAAGAAAAATGGCAGAGTCTACAAACCTTAAATAATTAATTTGCAAGCAAGACAATTATTTCTTATGCCCTCCTTGAATATAATGTAGTTACATATGTGTACAACCATTCACTCAGATTTCTTAAAGGCAGAATATTGGTTTACCATCGAAGAGATCTATATTCTAAATATGTTCTATTGCTAAAAAATATAGAGTAAGCGGCTTTAGATAAAAGTAATGGTTTTTCAGAAAAGGTTAATAAACAATGTAAGAACCAAGTTGTATTTTATTTACAGACTTTTTTTTTTCCCCGAATCATATAATATCAGAGGCACTTTCTTTTATTTAGGTGAAAGAGTGGACTTTTCCACAATTTACTGACCCCCAATTTTTTCACTGCAGTGAAGCCCTACTGATTCCTACTGCCTTATGCATTTGCCTCTAGCCACTTAATATCAATGGTACTTTTTGTCATTCCAATTTACATGAAAGGAAACTCAGATTCAGAAAGATTTAATATCACATCAAATATCTTAGAAATTTCAAGGCCAGTTAATGAACTCAGGCATTTGACTCCAAAGCTGGTGCTTTTAACCAGTTGGCAGTACTGCCCACAGAAATTTCTTAGCTTCCAAGATTCACAAGTTGCCAGATTGAACATACTAATTTATCTGATGGAAGACTGGGTCAGTCAGAATTTATTATGCCCTGTTATGGAAATGCAAAGAAAGCCCAGAGGTAAACTTTGGCAGCATGAATCCATATGGGGGAGCATTAGTCTGGTCAGCAAATGTTTCAGGTAATTTCATCTTGATGACTTAAACAGTGAGTTAATTTTACTCTCCTAGTTCTGATCGTCTGGTCATAATATAACATTTTGAGTATTATCTGTATACTTGCCTACTGAGAGAAACAGCAGTAGACACCGAATGTTCTGGTACTTCTGAAGACAGCTGTATTTATCATCTATTAATAAGTCTGCATTTTGAGTTTAAGCATCAAGGTCATAAGATAGTGAATGTGAATTTAATATTGAGTAATGGATACCCTCTAGGAGTGATAATAAAGTCAGTTTTCTGAGCTTGCAAGGCTGAATGAAGCCTATACCTTAGACTAAGGTAAATTCATGAAATCCAAATAGTATTTTTGTGAGAAAACTAGAGAGGCATCCAATCATTTTTTACCCTAGGTAGGTAAAAAGCCTAGGCAACATACACAGACATGCACTATAATATTAAACATAGAAAGAATATAAGGAGGTTTGGGTTTTTTCTATATGAATTTTCTATTGTAGTAATTCACAAAGCCTAGTGCCTCAGTATCTGGGTTTATAATCAATGTTAATAATTAAACGTATGTTTGAAGACAAGATCCAAATAACAAAAGACATACTGTTGCTATTAATGATTTAAATATTTTTCAAAGCCTCTAAATTTATTATCTTAACATCAAAACATATAATAATCTGTTCCTTTAGCTGGAAAAATCAGATTTCTTGTGAAAAGTTATTTAAATATAATATTATTGTGTTTGATAAGTCTACACAATTTGTCAACAAGGCATACATGAAAGCAATTTTAATTTCTTATTACCGTTATCAATAAGCAGCTGACAGTGCTCTCAGTTCAGTCTTGGGACAGAAGTTTTTAATCACCAAGCATTACATTAAAGATCAGAAGAGTTGATTTTCTTAACCAAAATAAGAAAAAAAAGGAGTTTGAATTCAAGTTGAACAGGACCCATTTAGATTACCTTAAGAAGTAGAAACATTTAGCAAAGTTGCCTTCATAATTTTAGGGCATTTTGTAAATCTTTCTATTTCTAATTCCATTTAATCCTAGGCACCAAAATATTAAAACATGTTATAGTTAGAAAAGGTATGCATTACACTGCCTTTCCAGTTAAATATAATCATTACTAATTAATTACCTCCCTAATCTGCTACTCTGATTATTTTATATTGTTTTATTTTATTTATTTTTTAGCCCTTCAGCTCATGTTTTCCACATTGACAGCTTTTGATTATGTGGCACCTTATTGACTATATGGGCTATGCATTAAATCTGGACTACTTGCATATTTAAAGCTTCTTTATTTGTTTGAATAAACTCTATGGTTTATTAGATAGATGAAACCTATAAACCTAGTAAAATTTATTTAAGTACAGAGAAGATACTGAAATTTCAGCTTATGAAAATATGTCTAAAGAATAATTCTAGAATCTGCTATGTAAAACAATGAAAAAATTTTCCAATTATCTGATTTGAAACCTCATGTGTTTTCCACCAACAATTTTTTAAGATTTTATTTATTTATTTGAGAGAGAGCACACACCCATGGGTGTGGGGGGTGTGGGGGGTGTGGGGGGTGGGAGGTGTGCGGAGGAAGATGGGGAAGGAGAGAGAGAATCTGAAGGAGACTCTGCTGACTGCAAAGCCCAACAAGGGGCTTGATCCCAGGGGCAGGAAATCATGACCTGAGCCAAAACCAAGACTCAGACGCTTAACCAACTAAGCCACCCGGATGACCCTCCACAATTTGAAAGAAGTATGTTTTCTCTCATACCTACAAGTAATCTATTGGTATATAATGTCAAACCTCCTAGACATTGAGTAGCTCTGAGTAAACAATGTCTAAAGCAGAACTAATCCACAGCTATTGACCATTTCTATAGAAATGTAATTGTAGGCATGGTGATACTCTCCCTACACATCCAAAGAATCTGGTTTTTGTGGGTTTTGTTGTTGTTGTTATTTTAATAATGACTCAGAAAAATGTGCTGGTACCTTTTTTACCTCACAGGAAAGTAATCATGTATCACTCAAATTAATAAACTTTACCAATTCATTCGATCCATTAGGCAGTCAGAGCTCATATGCCAGTTCGTAAACTGATACTTTACTGGTTGATTAAATATAAATGTCATTATTGCTTTATGTAAAGAACTATCATAAAACTCTAGACTCTGTTTTTTTTTAATTTGGTTTATGAATTTCAGAAACAGCCATTTCTCTACATTTACACTTACACAAAATATGTGTTGTGGGCACACAGTGTGTTGTTGGAAAAAAATGAAAAGGAGCAAAACAGAGTGTGGGGAATGGCCCATCCTTTTGTTTTCTAAAACAAATCCCTTTACAACAAATAGCTTTGTGAAGCTGTAGACACAGGCTACCCTATATAAATACATTTTTAAAATTGCAAATTTAAAACATCTAGTTAAATATGCATTGAGATGATTGAAAGGAATAAAAACAATGGATAAATGGTAAATGGACAACATAGGCTGTGTGTGTGTGTGTGTGTGTGTGTGTGTGTGCATGAAATACAAAAACACAAAGAAAGAGCCTGAAAGGAAGGAGATGTTTTTTGAAAGAACAGAATATTACAGATAAAAATAGCAGGATATTATAGAATAAATGAAGAGAAAGAATGTGAAAGTTGGTAGAATATATCCTTGTCTGGGTCTATTGTTCAAATATTCTGGATATGGAAGAGAGAAAGCAACTAACTCACATTTCACATTTTCAACTTTTGCTTGCATCTCATTCCAAAAAAAAAGACTCTTATTAAAGTGTTATAGGATATGAGCACTGGGTGTTATATGCAACTGATGAATCGTTGAACACTACATCTAAAACTAATGATATATTATATATTGGCTAATTGAACATAATAAAAAATAAAAATAAAAAATAATAAAATAAGTGTTATGGGATAAAAGTGTAGACATTAAGATGTAGATATGAAAAAAAATATGTTTTCTGTATTTCCATTACTGATTTAAACTTCTTCATGAGTGCCAGTTTCTACTAATGAGTTTGAGATAGAAGAGAATGAGGAAGGGTAAAGAACCTACACTTTCATTAAAGTTATTTCAGTTTTCCAGTTTAAACAGACTTATATGAGATCAGGAATATTCAGCCCATTCATAATTCAACTTTATTTCAAAGCCATTTCTTGTGATGGTGTGTGGGCTCCCTCAAGAGGAGCTTAAGTGGCCATAGAGAGTTTGGGATAGAGGGCCTGCCATGTACATGCTGGTATTTTTCGTATCCTTTTGTTCCTTTCTGGCCCACCATGATCATGCCATTGCTCTGCTTTGTTTCTGCATGTCCTATTGGCATCAAATACCATACTTCACTCTTAGTGAATTGTAAATTGTGATTTCAGCACAAACCAAGCTGTGCAATCCCTCTGCTATTGACACACCCACAGCATGGCTCTCACAGATCTTTTGAGTCCCAGGCAATATTCCTGATCCACCTAAAGATGTCTATATTGCAAACTCTGCAATAGGGTTACCTCATCTGGGGCATCAGAAGTCCAGTGGAAGCCATATACACTCTCATAATACTAATTTCCATTCTTTTGGGAGCCTACAAGAACTCCTGGATTTCTTCAAGATCACACAGTCATTCAGTGAGATTAAAACAGAATCTTTGTACACATTCCTGTCTCAACACGTCAGTAACATTTCCACTATGTTTTAGCAACCCATACCAATCTGGGGGCTCGCTTCAAGGCATTTGTCTACCAAAGATCCAAAAAAGAGGTAAGAAAAATATCACTGGTTTTTAGCTGTTTCCTCAATGTAGATGGGTTTTCAATAGTCTGTCCTCCTCTTCCAGTTTCAACCCCAAGATGAGGATCAGGAAATATAACACTTTTTTGTGGGTTCAAGTTCTAAATCTTGTTTACCTATCACTTTAAAAAATAGTTTAGGTATAAACAAAATTAAATGCTTAGTTTTGGCTGGGTTAGTAAGAGTTGGTGCATACAGTCATGTACTACTAAAGAGAAGTCATTAAATAATATGGATCTGTGGGCATTTTAAAACTTAAGCCATCTGGTCTTTTTTTTAATGGATTAAAATAGCCAATTTAAGAAAATTAAAAGTTTTTATCCATTAATTACCAAATGAATATAGATAAAAAGATATCTATTAGACCAAATGTGACACTTTCTTGTCATTCTATATGTGCATAGCCTTTGACAGTAACTTCTTAGTAATGCCTAGGATGTGTGAGGTCTCTTCTTTGGTAATGGTCACTGACCTGTTTACACGATGCAGATGAAATCATTTGTTAATACAAAATATGTTAAAATCTGATGAAATAAAGCTTTGAGTTTGAGAAATAAATATATGTTTCTTATATTTTTTAATTTTTAAAATAAATAAATATATATATATATATATATATATATATATATATATAAATGTCTAAGAATCCTAGCATCTGACTTTCTCTTGCTAACTTTTCTTTCACTTTTTGAGCCCTCCCCCCAGAACAGGTAGAACTCTACCTTTTTCCTGTCCCCCAGAAATTTGTTACACTTCTTTTTCACCATACATTAGTATTGAAAGAACCAGTTAATAGGGGACAATACATATCAGTTAATTCAAATGAGAAATCTAACATTAATTAGAATTTGAACATGTTCAACTGTGTCACTAAATAGTTCCATCATATAGGGTTTGTACAGAGAGATTAGTTACATAAGAAAAAAATGTTTATGAATTCTAGATAGCTGTTATATTTTCTATGGAGGAGGGTAACATAGGAAACCCAGCTATATTTCCTTGTCAGGAGGAAAGAACATGTAGAAATGAGCAGATAAAAATGTAGAGAGAACATACTTACAAGTGAAACTGTTTTGTATTTTTCCATCATATATGCATTGTGAGGTGAGTCATAAATCTGCCTCCTGTATTCCTCTCCATTCTAAATGGCTCATGAGGGATACCCCTAAAAGTAATTAGGCTAACTACATGTCTTTCGTTGTAAGAGAACAATTTTAAAATGTGCCATCTTATATATATCTTCAAATATGAATTCTCCTTTGTTATAAGTTGTAACTATTAAAACATATCAGCTTGTATCCTATCCCATGTTTGCATTTAGTATTTTTATTTATTTATAACTGTTTCTATCTGATTTCAATGTGTAGTTGAAGTAAAAAGGATTTACTGTGCACAATTTTATGTGAAACTATGTTTAAGTTTATATAAATATAAATAATAAGCAGGTTTTGCCTTCAGGAATTCCATAGTCTAGTGGGAGAGAACAACTATTACCAGGTACATTCTACACAATAATATAAATGGAACAAGAGTGGAACTCTCTCAATTCCGTAAGAGCATCAGGAAAGACATTTAACCCAACCTGTGGAAGTGAAGAATGTAGCCCAAGGGGCTGGTGTCAGAGCAGAGGTTAGAAGGATGATTAACATTTTCCCCTTAGATATAACCCAGAAAGACCTTCCAGGAGGAGGGAATAATAAAAGTAAAAGCATTTACCAGCAGCAGTCCATTACTAGAGCATAAAGTTTTGGATACTCAGTGGTGTGTGTGAGGCAGGAAAGTTATGCATGATCAGGTTATAAAAGATTTTGTATGCCACATTAAAGAGCCACTTAGACTTCCTCTATTAGGCAATGAGGAGTCTTTGAAATATTTTAAGACCTACCAAGTATGCATTTTAGATGTCATTCTCTGATTATAGTAGGAAGGGTAGATTTGAAGTGGGTCAATCAGAGAGTTATTTGAAGTACATGATTACTAATTTCATGTGTCAACTTGGCTAGGTCACAGTATCCAGATATTTGGTCAAACATTGTTCTGAACGTTGCTTTGAAGATATTTTTAGATGAGATTGATATTTAAATTGCTAGACTTTAAGTAAAGCAGATTACTTTCCATAGTGTGGGTGGGCCTCATCCAGTCATTTAAAGGCCTTAAGAGAAAAACAGACTAGCTTCTTCTGAGGAAGAGGGCATTCTGCCAGAGGAATGCTTTTGGACTTTGGCTGCAACACCAACCCCTCCCTAAGTGTCTAGCCTGATGGCTACCCTGAAGATTTTGTACCTGCCAGCCTCCACAACTGGGAGGGGGGGGGCAGTTCCCCCCTCTCTCTCTCTATACATATACATCGTATTGGTTCTCTTCCTCCGGAGATTCTGACTAATAAAAAATAGTATAGGCAAGACCACTCTATATGTGCTCCATAAAATTAGGGAACTCTGAGACTGACAGGATTCCGTAAGCAATCAGTGAGTCTATCCTGCAGCTGTCATTTTATATCAATCTGGAACTCAGAGGTGTCAGGTAGAGGTCCTTTGTTGTTGTTGTTGTTGCTTTGATTTCAGAACAGAGGTGAACTTATTGATGAGATCACCCAGGAAGAACATGAGTGAGAAGGGAAAAAGGTGAACATAAAAACCTGAGACAAAATTCAAGAAGGCTGACAGGAAGGGAGCCTATGAAGTAAACTATAAAGAACACGGAATACAATGAAAGAAAACCAGGAGGGAATGTTACCAGTGTAATGCACAATGTTTTCTTTTCTTTTTTCTTCTCTTTTCTCTTCTCTTTTATCTTTTCTTTTCAAAGATTTTATTTATTTATTTGAGAGAGAGAGAGAGAGAGAGCACAAACAAGGGAGAGGGCAAAGAGAGAGGGACAAGCAGACTCCCTGCTGAGTGAAGAGCCCAATATGGGCTTGACATCAGGCTTGATCCCAGGACCCTGAGATCATGACCTGAGCCGAAGTCAGACAACTGAGTTACCCAGGTGCCCCGTACAATGCTTTTCATTCAAAGCCTGGCAACCAGGACTGTGACATACCTTAACACAGAAAAATTTTACGTGACTAATATTTTTTTAATTCTAGTAAAGTAACCACTTTCTTTTTCCTCTGTTGAAATACAATTTTTTCTTTCAATTTGTAAATTGTTATCAGACTGTGTCTTAATGTTGATCCCTTTTCATTAGACCACCATGCACATTAATGTCTACTACGAAAAATCTTCTTGACTGAATATTATTATCATCCTACTATAAACTTTTATCTGCCTTTGATCTCTTCACCCTGTTTCTTATTTGAAAAATTTATTATTTGTAGGCTGGATATCAGTTACATTATACTTGTAAACCTTTCCTCTTTTATCATCTTTATATATATCTTCCATTAGCTCCCAGATATTTGGGGTTCTTTCCATGGTTTGCTCTCTGTCTCACTGATTTCATTTTTCTACCAACATATCTATATTATTTTGATGTTTCCAATGTGCCTATATGTTCAGTTTCTATTTAGTTACTTTGTTTAATTTCATAACATTCTTATCTTGGTGATTGTTCATCTTATTTACTAGAAAATTCCTTTTGATTTCTTTGAGAATAGTAAGAGTTTGTAAGATGTTCTTCTGTTTTATAACATAATTATATTATCTCATTAAAAGAATTCCTATCCTAATAGGTAGGAAAATACTCTTCCCTTGTAAAATAAGATTTTGTCTGCCACATGTTGAGCTTTTGGGTTTTTCTCATCCAAGAACAAAGAGATATGTATAAATGTCTAGACTGCTCTTGGTTGCCTTTTGTGCCTATTTAGATACCATTAACTCCACCTATCCACGGTGATACCAAAACACCAAGTAATGTCATTGTCCTCTGTTAGATATTGAAGAGATGCTTGCTCTTCTTTCTAGTACTACAGCCCTCGTGTATATACCCCTTGTAATGCAGAGATCATCTTTGCCTCTTTCATTTGGTCCTCCCCAGGGGACAGAGCATTACTGGAAAAATTCAGTAGTCTATTGTAAGGAAAAAAGATAAAACCCCTTTTATTCATTGATACCTTTTTAGGATATAATGGCACAAAACAAATTAAAATTCTGTAGAGATACTTGAACCCCAAAATTTTCTATCCTGCATCAATATTTAACCTTAAAAGTATAAAGGTGAGCTGTCTATCCTGTCACTGAGAGCACTGTGGCTGTTTATAGACACGTTCTCTTTCATGTTTCTAAGTCAGGGCAATATAGGAAGTAGAATGAAGATTCTATTAAACCTACTTGGTATTTCTGGCACATGGTTGTAAAAGCTCTTTCATCATCTCCATTAATTAGGACAATTACAGAAACTTTTGCAGGGTTTTGGTTATGTGTTTTTATTTGCATTATTATTGGTTGTTACTATGGGTTCTTTATTTGGTAATTTTCATGAGTAATTTTTTTTTTTTTTAAATCTGGGGGCATCTGAATGGCTCAGTTGGTTAAGGGTCTGCCTTCTGCTCAGGTCATGATCTCAGGGTTCTGGGATCAAGTCCCATGTCTGGCTCCCTGCTCAGCAGGGAGCCTGCTTCTCCCTCTCCCTCTACCCTTCCCCCTGCTTGTGCTCGCACTCTGTCAAATAAATAAATAAAATCTTTAAAAAAATCTGGACAAAAGTCATTGTTATATCTCTAAGAGATATAACAGCTAAGGCTGTTCTTCTCATTTAACCATCAAAACATCCAATGAGTTATCCTTATTTTACAAATGAAGAAAATGAGACTGACACATAGGGGTTAAGTAACTTGTTCAAACTCATTCAACTAGAAAAGGAAAGAACCAGTGATTTAAAACAAAACTTAAGTCCAAGAATTGAGTTCTTACACATTATCCTGACTGGTTCTACTTTAACATGTCGATTCTGCTTGTAGATTTTATATTAAAACATTTGATATATGTATCATAATCGTTCTAGATATGATTAAAATAAAGTTATATTATAATTTAAGAAAGCTTTCGTTTCTTGCTCCCAATCTTATATTCACTTTGATTAGACACTGATTTCAGACTTGCTATATTCAAACTCCTGGAAATTTATTCAAATATTCTTTCTCATCTTTTACTTGACTATCAAAATTGGTATACATATAATTGCAGTCTGGACATTCTTAGGACTCTGTGTCTCTGTTGAATTCTTAAAACATACTGTACCCTTCACTAAAGCAATTGCTTAATGATGGGGTAAAAATAGAGTCTAGATCATTATCTTGGGAATATAATTAAAAATAGATAGCTGGGCGCCTGGGTGGCTCAGTCGTTAAGCGTCTGCCTTCGGCTCAGGTCATGATCCCGGGGTCCTGGGATCGAGTCCCACATCGGGCTCCCTGCTCGGCGGGAAGCCTGCTTCTCCCTCTCCCACTCCCCTGCTTGTGTTCCCTCTCTCGCTGTGTCTCTCTCTGTCAAATAAATAAAATCTTTAAAAAAAAAAAAAAAAAAAATAGATAGCTAACATACAAGCTACACTAGCATGAAAGTATTGTGTAATGAGACCAAATCTACATTTCTAGTTATCTTTGATGTCACTTAACATGAATTTTTCAAGGACATATTTAGGTTTGATCGTGGGACATACTCATTGGTAAAAAGTGAGAAAGCACAGAACATACTTAGCCATTTTAGGTAAGAAAATACTTAGCTAAGATGCAAAGCCAAAATAATTTATAAAAATATGCAAGTACGGTAAATATTTCTCTATTAGTTATTTCTTTATATTAGAAATCAATGTTTAAAAATGCTATCAGTCTCCAACTCTTTCCTCTGATTATCCCTTATTTATATACTTCTATTTTCTACAAAATTCCGTGTCCCCTAATATTTCCCAACATACCTTTTTTTTTTAAGAGTTCATTTATTTATTTTGAGAGAGAGAGAGAGATCAGGGGAAGGGGCAAGGAGAGGGAGAGAGAGAATCTCAAGCAGACTCCACATTGAGCACAGAGCCTAATCTCACGGCCCTGAGATCATGACCTGATCTGAAATCAAGAGTTAGATGCTTAACTGACGGAGCCACCCAGGTGCCCCCCAACATACCTTTTTGAGTAATCTATTATCAATCCTCTCTAAAATCTCTGGTCACAAAATATGGCGTTTTCATGTCATGTGCATTTCTCATTCCCTACTTTTCAGCCAATCTGAGAGGTAGCTTCACCTGTTTCCCAACAGATGTATTTAGTTAGCAAATAGGAATTCTGTTTATCTCTAATGGAAATTGTCCATTTATATTCAGTATTCAAGTGTTATACTAGCCATAAATAGGTAAATACATTTGAATCCAATCTAATATTTTTACACTAATTATTTTCTACCTATGTACCATAATGACAATTTTGATATATTCATCACTAATCCTATTAAAATTTGAACAAGACAAATTCTCTATTATGTTTCTAGAGAACTATACCCTTCAGCAAATTCTTTAGGACTTTAAAAGTATGATTCTTTATAAGTAGTGAGTGTTGCACTCTTATAAACAAGGTTAAACTATCGTTCAAGCACACCATCGTAAGGAAAAACATGCTGTAGGTAGAAATAAATCCTTAGCTTAATCACTGAGATGAAAATAATAAATTCTAAGTCAGGTATCTCAGAGAATTTTCCAGAATATTTTTGTGGGAAAAAGAATGGTCTTACATCAAAAATAATGTTAGTGCCAATTAATAGCTTCATTTGAAGCTATAATTCATTAGATAAAGAAAAAGAGATATTTCATATATGATATTCAAAATGTCTCCTATTTAAAGAAAACAAGATATCTTAGATTTCAAATTTAATTTCATGAACTCTAGAAAATATGTGTCATTATCATAAATGCAAATTTTTCCATTAGTTTTACAGATTTACTTTAGAAAACAGCTCATAAGTAATTTTAATGTTTTTCCAAAGAAAAATTTGAAAATTATTAATGAATGACTATTTTAGATTCATGAAATTGCCAATTAAGATAGCTGATCATTAATATTTAATACCAAAAATTTCACTTTCTGTAGTATTGTTTCAACTGATTTCAAGTGAATTTCCGAGACTGCTCTCCAATGGATTAATTTTTGTCATACTTTATGTATTTATTGAATTAATGAATCCATGGATAGGTATGTAATAAAATGAAGGTGAATTTTAAAAATATAATTAGAATTATATGAAGCTAGAGGCTACAGAAAGTAAACACCTTTAAAATATTAACCATATCCAAAATAACAATGAGTACTTCCCATTCCCAATTTTGCTAATTTAATGAATTGTTTTACATTCAAAATTTATCAAACTCAATTTTATTAACACTCACTTTTATCTGAGGGCTAAATTCTATTCCGGTTCTAATTTGCATAAAATAAGCATAAAAAGCAATGAAATTCAGAAAAGATTTAAGGCACCTAGAATTTAGAGTATACACATTATACACTGCACTTCCCTAACTTCCTCCCAAGCACAAACACTGGCCAATTAGTCCCTGTGTTTTATTTGAGAGACCAAGTAAGAACAAAAGGTCAGAAGAGGTCCTCATTGGTGACAGTGTTAAATTCTTCTTGGAGTTTCAGAATTTAGACTTAGGTCACCGGTTAGAATGCAGTAGGATTGCTTAAAATACCTGATTTTGCAATAAATTAAAAATGAGGGTGTTTTTCCCCTATTGTTTATGTGTTTGTTTACATATGTGAGTGTGACTGTGAGCACACACTGCTTGTGTACTACCAAGAGGCTCTCACAATTGTGCTGGAATTCAAGGCTAGATGATTTGCAATTACAAATTTTCTACCCCAATACAAAAAGCATCAGTGTTTTCATGAGCATTCTGAAAACTAATGTCTAATATATCATCTCCAATACCTTGAAGGAATGCAAAGAGTCATGGATATAAATTTTAGATTGAAAATTTCTGTATCTGTTTATAATTTTTTATAAAATAAAAGTTTTATAAAACAAAATTTATCAACAAATACTTATAAAATAAATTAAGGCAACATGACTTGGCTGACACTTCCAGTTGGATATTCAACTGAATTATGTAACTTCTTTGAGAATCTAGTTCTATATAAATAATCAGAAACCTCAAAGCCTTGTGCAGGTAAGATATATATTTGACTCTAAATAAGACTGTCAGTTGCCTTTGGTGGAAAGTTGTTATGATGCAGTTATTTTTTTCTAGAAAAAAAATGAATATTTACATATTGGCTATAGGAAAAAAATGAGAAATAATATGAATCACAAATTAACTTCTTTCAATAGACTATACAATTTACAAAATTAGAACCATATCATTATAGCTCATCTTATATCAAAGTAGATCTTTCCAAGTATAGACTTGCATCACAAAGACTTGAATTAAAGGGGTAGAGAAGAAATTTTGGGACAATATTCAATATGGAGAATGACAACAAATATAGGTCTAACTTTTTAATAACCTTTTTTTTTTCAGGTGACATACAAATATCTAAACTATTGACAGGTCACTGGAAAATATTCAGAGTACATTTTCTTTATCTAAAAAATAAAGTATTCAGCCAATTATACTCTACATAGTCTCAAGGAAATCATATAAATTGTTGTATTGAGTTTATTTAAACAATATTAATGCTCCTGCAATAACTCAACGCATAATTTAGTGAAGAAATCAAGGAAGATGTGATTAAGGAAGACCTTCTGTACTGGGTATTATCAAAAGAGAAGGCTGGAGCTCTCTTAAGCACAGGAATTTGATTTTGCTTGATTTTTTTAATGTCTCCATATATATGTATATATACATATACATACACACATATACACATATATATGGTTAATAGACCTTATTTTTATAGCAATTTTAGGTTCACAGTAAAAATAAATGCAAAGTACAGATTTCTATATACCCTCTGCCCTGCACATGCATAGCCTTCTCCTCATTATCAACATCCCAAACAGTGTGGTAAATTACAATAGATGAACATGTTTTAAGACATCATTATCACCCAAAGTCCATGGCTGTTTGATTTTCTGATTGGTAGAACTCTGTAAGGCATTAGCAGTTTTTCTCTGCCTTCAATCTCAGTATTTTTCCATTTGGGGGAGACATTCAAAAAGATTAAGCTGAATGAGTATGGAACTACCCAAGTACTAGGAGAATTAACAGTAGGAAATTTCATAGACCTTGAGATAAATGATCCCCAGGAAGAAATTTTATCTACAATTTTAATGAAATAGGTTACAGTTATTTTTAGAAGAGAGGAAATCCAAATAAAAGTGTTTAATGAATAACTTGTTACCTTTCACTAATTTTACTCAAAATAAAATCACAATTGGAAAGCTATTTTGATGTAACAGCACATTGCATTTGCTACTTTAAACATAATCCTTAGGAAGAACTGAATGTATATTGTTTGGCTTCATGAAGACAACTCTTCATGCAAAACACAGATTAAATTCCAGATAGGAATCTTGATTGGGTAGAATACACCAGAAAATTAAGTGAAGGAGGCTGTCCATAGAGTAGTTGTGGTAGACCTACATAAGTTTTGCTATTTTATATTGTTTATACATTTATTTCGTGTTTAAGCAAAAGTAAAGAATATTCACAACAAAATTATCAAGCCAGGTTATTTTAACGAAACCGTCAATTGAGAACAAAATGCTCCATTTTAAAATATTCATATATATCACAGTAGGTGAAAGAATCAGACCTGGTTAGTCACAGGGAGAGTCAAGTAATTTCTTCATTAAGAAAAACATAACCAGGGTAGTCCAGTTTGGCTCCTTCCCACCCAATGGAAAGGTAGAGGTCATAAGTCTCTAGTTACTCAATTTATCCTGTTCCTTAGGACCAAATTCACTTTAATATAAAAAAACCACCGAGGAGGAAAATTAAAATATTTCTTGATCTAATATTCAAGGGCTCATAACTAAAGATTAGATTCCCATATAGGTTTTTCTAGATCAGTAAGACTTTTCTAACATACTTGGTATTATTTCTAGTGGACAAACAACAGAACAAGAAAGTGTTGATCTAGAATCATGTGTGTCTTTTGTAAAATATAGATGGATCTATCTTGTCAGGTTTCAAAGTCTAATTTAATTCTAAAAAAAAATGTTCGTTGGCTTTGAAAATTGAATACTTTTTTCTGTATTTTCTTAAGTAAAACAGAACAATTGGTATAGTACAATTTTTAAGTACTCATTATGTATTATCACATAAGGTTTTAAAAACATTTCAGTTTTCACTGATAACCCATATTTTTGTCTTTAATTCCAGAAAAGAAAACAATCAAAGTCATCTTATATCAAACACAGTGAATTCACTATGATTAACATAGATTTCCACTGACTATAAAATACATGTTCAGTGAATAAAGATTACAAAAAAGAGTACAAGAAAAAAAAAACTTGTAACAGTACTACTGATAATTACTATTTAATATTTTGCTTTTTACTTAATATCTTTCCTTATGTAATTTTTTAGAGACGTACTGTAATACTGCATATATTATTTGTCTTTTTCACTTGATGCTGTACCATAAACATTTATTCAAAATCATATTTGAAAAATAACTTTAATAATTAATATTACATAAATTTATTATTATAGATTTAACTCCTCCTCTTGTTTAGATCTTCATGTTGCTTCATATAAAAAGAAAATATACTTCTTTGACCATAATTTTTCTCTACATTTCTGATTCTTTTTAGGCTATATACCCCATGTTAAATTACTCTGAAGACCTGGAATTCTAAAGAATGACACAAATTTCAAGTAATTCTTTAGAAAGTAAAGAAAAATCCACTTTTACTGTCAAATATGGCTATGCAATCATTTTATATATATATTTTTTTTTTTCAGAGAGGGTGAGGGCTGGGGGGAGGGGTAGAGGGGAAGGTAGAGAGAGAGAGAGAATCTTAATCAGGTTCCACACCCAGCATGGAGCCCAGTGAGGCTCAGTCTCACAACCCTGAGATCATGACCTGAGCCAAAATCAAGAGTCAGATGCTTAACCAACTGAGCCACTCAGGTGCTCCAATGTTGTCATTACTTTTAATAAAACTTTAAATAACTATCTTCAAATGGTAGGATATCAGGTGATCATACAAGTAAGAATGTTTTATATTTGTATCTAAATATACACATTCACATGCACATTATATTTAAGATATAAGATATGTTTAAGATATATTTATTTAAGATATATTTAAGATTTGTTTTGAAGTATCACTGTACTTAAAACTAGTATTATAGAAAAACAAGAAAAGATATGCTAATTTGGTAAGTTTGAAAATGGTATTTAAAACACTGACAACATCAAAAGCTTGCAAAGATGTGGAACAACAAGAATGTTCATTCATTGCTATTGGGAATGCAAAATGGTACAGCCACTTTGGAAAATGATTTAATTTCTCACAAAATTAAACATACTCTCACCACTTGATCTAATAATCACTCTCCTTGGTATTTACCCAAAGGTATTAAAAACCCATATCCACTCAAAAATCTGCACACACGTTTACAGCAGCTTTATTCATGATTGCCAAAACCTGAAAGCAATCAAGAGCCCTTCAGTAGGTGAATACATAAGTGAATCGTGGTACACCCAGACAATTACTTAGCACTAAAAAGAAACAGGCTATCAAGCCATGAAAAGACATGGAGAAAGTTTGAATGCATATTACTAAATAAAAGAAGCCAATCTAAAAAGGTGACAGAGTGTATAATTCCAACTATATGACATTCTAGAAAGGGAAAAACTATGCAAACAGTACAAGTATCGGGGGTGGCCAGGTGTTAAGGGGAAAGGAGGAATATATTACTGGAGCATAGAGAATTTTTATGGCAGTAAAACTGATCTGTATGATGCTATAATGATAGATACATATCATTATACGTTTGTCCAAACCCACAAAATGTAGAATACCAAGAGTCAACCCTAATGTAAACTATGGACTTTGAGTGATAATGATGTGTCAACGTTGGCTCATCAATAATAACAAATGAGCCGCTCTGGTGGGGGATTTTCTTGGTGAGGGAGGCTGGGCATGGGGCGGGGGAAGGGGAAAAGGGTATATGGGAACTCTGTATTTGCTGTGAACCTAAAACTGCTCTAAAAAATAAAGCCTGTTTAAAATCCTAAATTAAAAAAAAAGAGAGATTTAACTGTTGTTTTAATTGCATTTCTTAGGATACTTTATTTTTTTTTTTTTTGCCACATACACTAATCACATTTATTCAACCTTTATATTAAAATTCTGGAAATTTTAAAATCAGGGTAATGCATGAACAGTTGCTCATTAATAACAACAAAGCATTATTTTTTTAGCATTGGACAAAAATTTTATGATTTGTCAATCTTTTATATCTTAGGGTACTATTGAAGTGGAATCTATTCATCCTATGAATGTTGACTGCCTTGTGACTTTCTTTAGCTAATGGAATGCGCAGATATGAACATTGATAACCAACCAGTTTTGCACCTTAGATGTCTAGAAGTCTTACATATATCCACACTCTTCCTTGGAACTTCTAACCTGTTTAAAAATGGCTAATGTACTAGAGGATGAAAGAAAGACATGTGATCCAATTGCCCAGCCAATAGTGAAATGACTGTCAAATACAGAAATGAGGCATCCTAACCCAGCAGCTACAAGATGACCAGACAGCTTGCTACATATCTATAAAGAAGCCCGGCCAACATCAAATGATGGAACTGTCTGTTCAATCCTCAGATTTCTGAGTGAAACAAATGTTTATTATTTTAAGCTACTGTTTATTATTTTAAGCTACTGTTTAAGCTACTGTTACATGCTATTCTTGTGGCAATAGATCACTGATAACATTGTACCTCTTTTTTTTTTTTTTTTTTAAGATTTTATTTATTTACTTGACAGAGACAGAGATAGCGAGAGCAGGAACACAAGCAGCGGGAGTGGGAGAGGGAGAAGCAGGCTTCCCCTCGAGGAGGGAGCCCGATGTGGGACTCGATCCCACGACTCTGGGATCATAACCTGAGCTGAAGGCAGACGCTTAACGACGGAGCCACCCAGGCGCCCAACATTGTACCTCTTTAAAATGCCAAAAATGTATAAAAATTGAGCATGCCTATAATTTCTTAGAAGAAAACAGCTCTCATGTAAGGGACCACTTGTTATTTGTACAGGTAACAGAAAAAAAATATAGAAAGTACCATTTTTCTGTAGTTTTGTTATAATTAATATACTACGAATATAATGAATCAAAAGAAAAAATATAGCAACAGAAGGTAAGTTAACAGACATTAAACTAATAACCTTATCCCATTCCAAAATTAAGTAGAAAATATTCAATTTCATGGCCCTATAAAATGTATGAGGACTTATGAACTTATTAAATTATTGTCAAATAGAATACTGCCTACATAGAAAAATGTTCTTTTGGCTAGAATGGCTTGTAAATAATATCAAGAGCCAAATGATTCCTGAGTGGGTGGAACACATTTGACCTGCTGTGTTAAATAAACAAATACTCAAATATCAACGCAGTCACTTTTTAATTACCTGAAATTGGACAGCATTTTCTCTTTAAAAATAGAGATAAAATAATATGTATCTCGTAGGAATGTTATATTATGTAATGTCATATACAACACCTTACTGCTGCATGAATATTTTTCCCTTTTCCTTCTTTACTAATACCAATTTCTATTTTCTTTGAGTACTTAGGTATTCACATATTTTAAATAAATTTATAAGAGCTCTTCTAGAAATCTGAATATTTTATTTTATTCTATTTTCAAGGTACTAACTAGAGCTTCTAGAGAACTATAAAGTTAATATTGCTTTTAAGTCATCAATCAGAGATGCAGCGTATTAGGAAAAAAAGTAAACTAGGTGAATTGAAAAAAAGAATTCAATTTATAAAATTGTAATTTATCATGAGCTAGTGCAAAACGCATATTATAGTGGAGATATACACTATATAGTGAATATATAGTGGAGATATTTTAAACAGTTTAAGCAGTTTGTATTGCTTTTTATATTTTGGAGACAATTCATATTTTGGAGACTAATGGACACCAAAAATAAATACTTCTTTTGGTAATGCACACACACATACATGTGTATGTGGGTAAAATCTGTATTTAACTTTTATACTTCCCTCCCTAAAACTGGCATCATGAGATAAACTTGGTCAGTTTATATGAAACTTTTAACAAATGCACAGTGCTCCTGCAGTTTAATTTAACTCAAGCCCTAGGTCACAAAGGAATAAAGGGGATATCAGTGGTAACAAAGTGGTATTTCAAATCTCTAAAACCAAGAAATATACAAAAATTGTGGATGCAAAAATATGTGAATTGCAAGAAAACAGGCATTTTACTTTCTAATGACATTCAGTTACAGAATTTATAAGACACATTGAAGTACAGTTGAACAGATCTGGAGATATTTTATGGACCATCACTCACACTTCGGGAAGAACACAATTGGCTACCAAGCTGATAGTCATCACTTGATATAAATAGCTTCCAATTATTAGCAAGGGCACTTTAATGCTGAATTTCCACAAGTATTTAAAACTAAATATTAAACTATTTATTTAGCAAACTAAGTGTATTATATTAGTACTATTAATCTATTACGTAGTATTAATATATATTTGGTTTGGGGATAAGTTTACAAAGTAGCAAATAGAAGATCTACGGTGATATTATTTAAATTAATAAACCCATATGAATTCTTACCCAATAAGATTACTTTTATGAAAATAATATTTTCTTTGTTTGGAAACAACAAACATGACATTTCAAGTATGCTTTTGAAAAGCAAATGTTTATTTTTTTTACAAAGTAGTAAAACATTACCCCTTAAGATAATTACTTACTTCATTTTTACTTAAAATCATCCCCAAATTTCCCACTAAAATAGTCAAATTACATAAGACAAACTATATGCTATTTTATGTGAGAAGAAGTACACATATGAAACATATTACCTTAAGTTCAATTTGATCCAACATATTTTGTGTTCTGCCTATTCAATCACCCAAATGGGTGAGTGATTTTATCTTTCTGGACTTCCATTTTCGCTATGTACAATTAGGGCACTGAACTAAAGTCCTTTCCAGCTCTCTATAATATATAATTTATTAAACATATAAACTAACAAGCCTATACTTTCCTAACTTTTTATTCAATAACTAATTTTCTTTTTTTTAAGAATTTATTTATTTATTTGACAGAGAGATAGAGAGCACAAGCAGGCAGAGCGGCAGGCAGAGGGAGAGGGAGAAGCAGACTCCCCGCTGAGCAGGGAGCCCAATGTGGGGCTCGATCCCAGGACTCTGGGATCATGACCTGAGCCGAAGGCAGACGCTTAACGTACTGAGCCACCCAGGCGCCCCTCAATAACTAATTTTCTTAATTCTTTGTTTTCCCCTATAAAATATCTAGTATTCTAACGTACTTCATTTTGCATGTGATAGCTATGATTTATGATTTATCTTATGTCACTGTTTTTGTAGTTTATTTCAGTAAAAAGAACTACTACTTGGTACTTGTTTGAACTTGGATAAAATGACTAAATTTTTCTTTATAAAGTCAGGGAAAGAAAATGTACTGCTGGGCTAAGACTAAGCATGAAAGATTCCATCTGAGAGGAACAATTTGTCAGAAAATTATGAGGAGGTACAAACAGAGGGTTATAATGGAAACAGTCTTGCAACATTAACTATATCATTCACTCTCATCAATTCTGTAATAAATCCACACACCACACTGAAGGGCGGTGCGGGCCGGATGGTTCTGCAGCAGGCAGGCTCCCACTGATGGCACCTCCCCTCAGGGTGACCACAGTGCCACAGAAGGTAGTGCCCCATCTTGGCACCACGATTCATGCACGGAGGAATTAACTGGGAAAATGGCAATGGCATCCCAGAAGGTGGACAAGAGCTATGATCCTAAATCACCTTCAGAGTGGTCTCTTCATGGCCAATTACTTAACTCCTCAGCAAAATATAGTTTAACCAGAGCAAAGACTGGAACACAGGCATAAAAATGCCTTTATGAAAACCATTGTCTCTTTTATAAAGATACCATTAATAAGCACCATTGCTCTATCCAGAAATTAAACCTATTGCTCACTCTGCCAAAATCAAAAGTGCAGTCATGTTCAGAACTTACAGAGGAGTTTTCACTGTTCTAATTATGGACTATGAAAGATTAGGTATGTTTCCCCATTAAACTAATAATAGCTGAGAGAACTGAGGTATCTTTTGTCCAGCAAATTCAAAATGTAATTAAAAATCAGTGATGTCATAGTTATATATTTAATAGTGTTGTATGAATGCACTGAGGTAGACAGGGAAGTAAATCATTTAATGAAGAATACTGAACTAATTTAATTTTAATTTTGATAACATTAATGCAATGAAAAGTAGTGAAAAGAACGTGGAGTTTAAAATTGTATAGCCCATGCTTCTAACCTTGCTCATCAATGTGACCTTGGGAAGTTTATTTAATTTCCCTAAGCCTCTGTGTCTTTCACTGCCAAAGGGGATAATATTTACTTTGCAGTGTTGTGAAATTCATTAAGGACTGGTCTATATAGCACATAATCTTGTTGATACAAACTACATATTAAATAAATATGGGCTCCCTGGCATCTTAAACTTCATCCTCATATGTAAAGGTTATACCCTAAGATTATAATTCGGGATGTTATAAAAATAATTCAGAATACAATACCTCAATCAGATAATAACTTAAAACTCTGAACATTAAAGAAACTCAGGATATTTAGGATTAAGAACAGACATCCCTCTCTATCATCCAGTTGGTGTTAATTGTAATTTTTCCAAATTGTTCAAAAAGGAGATCAGTTCTCTCTGCTAAATGAGCTCTCTTTCAGACAGGCCAGTAGAGTCACTTTCAGGTAATGCAGGTTTAAAACAAACAAACAAAAAAGGAACAGTTTGAGGTCATCAAAATAGTTATGATGATTGAGCTTAACGGTTCCTCTTAGAAGTTTTAAATATACTTTTCTATATTTCAGCATTAAATTATAATTTCAAAAGAAATCTTTATTATCCTTTGATCATCCTAAGGAAATAAGACATTTTCTTTGATAAAATGTGTCAAATAACTTTAATTTTTAACATCTAATGATGCAGGGAAATAGTGTTTGTCGTATACAGCCGACTCCAATTGAGTGCTTACGTTTTAACTGCTTTTATAGGAGTTCACTCACTTAATACTTTTAACATCTCCATGGGTCAGCACCACTGACCATTTTACGGATGGAAATACTGGAGTTAGAAGGCTAAGAGGCTCACACAAGATCATCCTGCCAAGCAGCAGTGATGGAGCCAGAATGTGAACCAGTGTTGCTCAAAAGCTCTGCTCTTAGCCTTTATGCATATCATTAGCATGAATAAGATTATAAACACTGTCATTTATTTACTATTTATTTATTAATACACATGGATTCAAGATCCTTTTATCTTTCTAGGACAATTTTACTTTTTAATTTTTTATAAAAATTTTTAAAGATTTTATTTATTTATTTATTTATTTATTTTTTATTTATTTATTTATTTAAGAGAGTGTGAACAGTCGGGGGAGGGGGGAGAAGAGTGAGAGGGATGATCAAACTTAGCGCTAAGTGCAGAGCCTGACGTGGGGCTCCATCTCATGACACTGAGATCACGACCTGAGCCGGTCAAGAGGTGGATACTTAACCGATTGAGCCACCCAGGCACCCCTGACAATTTTAGACTTAAGTTTAATAGAATCAAGTTAATTCACATGATGTCTGGAATAACTGTGAAGTTGGAGCAACAGAAAATGAATAAGGGTAATGATAGCAAACCCTGGGAGAGCTGTTAGGATATGCCAGGCATTTCTGAAGAACTGTCATTATTTTAATTGTTTTGATGTCTACAATAATCTAATGGAAAAAAAAATAATGTTGTATCCATTTAACAGAGTAAGAAACTAAGTCACAGTTTAAATAACTTGCCAAAGGTGACATAGCTAATAAGTGCCAAAAGCAGAATCTGGACCCAAAGTTCATTCTTTTAACCACTGCTTGATGGATGATGAGTGGTCTCTTAGCAGTACCAGCAGTCTAAGGAGATTTTGCCATTAACACCAATTTTTTTGTGGGAAAATACCTCACTAGCAGATAGTAAAGACTCAAGTTTTGTTTTTTTTTCCCCCCTAGTAATATAACACTTATGAATAAGAAACAATTCATTTTATGGTCTTACATTGTTGCATATAAAAATTGTATGTGAGAGACTATGGACTCTGAGAAGCAAACTGAGGGTTCTAGAGGGGAGGGGGGTGGGGGGATGGGTTAGCCTGGTGATGGGTATTAAAGAGGGCACGTACTGCATGGAGACTGGGTGTTATACGCAAACAATGAATCATGGAACACTACATCAAAAACTAATGATGTAATGTATGGTGATTAACATAACATAATAAAATTTAAAAAATTGTATGTGGGTTTTGAGAAGAATGAATGTTTACTAGAAGGAGCATTAGGTTCAGCTTTTTAAATTAATTTTTTAAGCATCTGATTTTGAACCCATGTTTTATAACAATTCTGTGAGAAATGCAAATGACAAAACTCACATCCCTACTTCTGCCCTTGTGGTCCACTTGAAAAAAAAATATTCCCTTCTACTTCCTGCTGTTATTGATCCCTTTCCTCTTTCTTTCAGTAACTGGAGTTTAGATTAAAATTAGCGGACGTTTATTTTGTTTGCTTTGCTTATGACCTTTTTTTTTAATCAAAGCAAATACAGAAATTCAAAAATACCCCCTAGACATGACACCAAATTGAATCGACAAATGTCTCTAGAAAATCTTAATATTCCATTGACTTCAACTGTTAAATGAAGAGGCATTTGGGGAAGTCATGTGTGACTATGGTGAGCAGGCTGAAGCCCCTCAGCAGCAGGTGCCCTCCCAAAAGAGGCTGGAAGTCAGGAAACACACAGTGATTGTGTCTCAGGTCTGATCAGGGATGGTAAACAAGTGATGGAGCAAAAGTTCCGGGATTTGGTAGTCATTACAAGTAATTGGCAGCTTATGGCACCTCTTAATTACCAATAGATCTTGTCTCAAAAGATGAAGTAGGATAGTACAGAACAAGAATATTTTTACATAAAATCTAAGTGTTCTTTTTTCCACAAAAAAGAAAAGACCAGGATTTTACTGTTGTCATTACTGAGGGAGTCAGTCAGACCTAGTAACTGGAGCTTCAAAGGACTCTACTTTCATTGAAAAACCATCTTACTTAGAGCTTTGGGATTCTGGGAGAAAGTGTGCTCTGCTTGTCTTCCTGTCAGGGGAAGCTGGTCACTAGAGGCTGAAAGATGTGAAAGGACTTGAGAAATGCCACTCTCTTAATGGGGGAGGGTGAGATGTCAGCTAAAGAAAAGACTGCAACATAAAAACAGAAACCAACTGGAATCTGAAGCAGTTTTACAGAGAGAACAAGTGGACACATTAAGACATTAAATACTCAAAGTGAATCTAGACTTTTTAAAATTACAAAAAGTCAACCAAAAATAATGTATCACTACCTAGTATGTTCCTGGCCATGCTACCAAGACAAATAAAACAATAAAACCAGCTCTGCTCCTTGAGGAATTCCCACATTAATGGGACTGAAGTAGGTAAGCTGAAGGGACTCCATTTTGGAAAGGTTCCATCTCCGCTGTTTTTCTGCTAAACCCCATTTACTCATGTTCCATATTTTGCCTCTGAATAAACCAAAGAAGCTATGTTCCCAAATGAAGGGGGAAGCAAAAAAAGTTAATTATTCTCTGAGTTTTGTCCTAGGCCCCAAACACCTGAGAACACCTAAGAAGAGCCATATCCCAAACCTGTTCCAGGACATTAGCTTCAAACAAACCTTGTCTGATGCTGGCATCAATACCCCTACCTTTGGTAATTTATGGAATAACACCTATTCACCTGACACTTGTGTTTGGTTGGAACCTACGGTGCATTTCTAGAGGAAGTGGTACCCTACTAGACCCATTCTTAATATAAACTCCCAGCCCCAAGCAGTGACAGAGACTCATTCTTCTCTCCTTCTTCAGTCTCCCGGATTATTTTCTACCTGTCACTCATGCTATTTAATAAACTGTTTTCACATTCTTCAGCTCACATTTGATTTCTATTCTGTGTGAAGCCAAGGACCCTCTTGGCTGGCCCTGTGGGACCCTCCCCTGGCTTCTTGGACCCAGCCTGCCTATATCAGGACAGGGGGAAAACTGGTGGAAGAGAAGAATCTATACCTAGATGAACCATAATTATATATCTAATCCAACATAGTATGTACTATCACAGAGATAAGATATATGAATGAAAATAGATAGAGGAATAAATCTGTCAGAAAGGGACACCTAAACAAACCAATAGATAAAAAGGATCTTCATCAGATAGCTGGGTATCAGATTTGTGGCTTAAAAAGTAGCAATTTAGTTTAGCTGGCAATTCTCTATTAAGAGGTAAGGTGAACAAAAGAAACCCTTACATGTTGCTAGAGGCAATATATAATGACTCAATCACTTTGGGGAAAAATTATATTAAAAGTCAAGATTCATAGACATACACTCTAGACTCTAAAACCTAAAGAAATTCTTGTACATGAGCAACTACAATTATCAATATATACAAGAATGTTCACAGGATCACTGTGAGAGCAAATTAAATGACAACCAAAAACACTGAAAACAACTCAAAAGGAGGATTTATAAATTAAATAAATAAGGTGTGTTCATTCAGTGAAATTTACAGCAGTAAATACATTGCAGTTACATACATTAACAGAGATAAATCTCGCAAACATATTGTTGAGCTAAAACACTATACTGTTTGAGGTTTATACACACATATATACACATGAAACTAAATAAAAGCAGGAAAAATATTTAGGATTATAATTCTTTCTAGATAGGAATTTATTTTTCCAGCTGCGTGATGATGAAACAGGTGCTCATTTTATTGTTTATTATTGTTATTGCTATTATTATTATTGATTCAAATATATATGTATATCCTTTTGTAGGATAAAATATTTCATAATAAACTAAAGTGTCAATAATGGCAATTCTCTGTACTACTGATATGGGTCATCAAGATTGGGCCTTCTTCCCTAAAATGTGTTAGGGCTTAAATGCAGGGGCTGCTAGGAATTATTAAACTTGGTGTGCGGAACACAAAACTACTTTTTCAATGTAGAAGTTAATAAATACCACTGCACAGTCCATGGAAACCTATCACGTGCTTAGGAAACCTTAAATACCTTAAAACCAGAGAGAGAGGATAATGGGTAGTCTTTTTATCAATTCTTCCCAGCTCAAGGCAGGCCTTTGGAAAGGCACAAATCATGGGGAAATGAAGAGTTTAACTAGCTTTCAATGAAGATACATTAAAGATGGATATTTATTTCACAAATACATATTAAGAGCTAATTATCTGTCGGGCACTGTCCTCTGCCTTGGGGATACAGCAGTGGAAAAAGAGTCAAAAACTCTGAGCCCTGTGGAGCTTATATTCTATCTGTGGGGAAGAAAACCAGACAATAAACAGAGTCATATAAAGAGAAACAATCTGTGATGAACATGCTGAGAAGAAAAAAGTAATGAGACATCAACAAAACATGTCTTTTTCGTATTTAAGCTTCCCTTATATCCTGTATATGTCCATAGATTTGAAAAACAAATAAAATGCATTTGCTATGGGGACACAGCTTTGATAAATACAAGAACTGGCTAGATATATAGAGATGGAAAAGTTTATTCCGACCTAATGGTCCCTTTAAGGAGGAAATGAAGAAAATTGTGGAGTAACAAGTTTGGTGATGGGCACACTGACAAATAACAGCATACTGCAAATGTACTTTAGCCATCTTAGGTAAATCAATAATAGCTATGGATAATATGCCACTGGGTTAATGATGAAGATAAAGAAAAAGAATAATCATACGAGTGAGATGGGAGTATGTGATACATCATTTATCAAGGTATTAGAGCATGAGATTGAAGACTTAGCAAATATATTATTTCATATTCCCCCAAAATTATCTTTCAAAATTTGTAGCATTAAAAACATTAGAAAACAGGCAGGGGTGCTTGGGTGGCTCAGATGGTTAAACATCTGCCTTCGGCTCAGGTCATGATCCCAGGGTCCTGGGATCGAGCCCCACACAGGGCTCCTGGCTCAGCGGGGAGCCTACTTCTCCCTCTCCCCCTGCTCATGCTCTCTCTCTCTGTATCTGTGTCTCAAATGAATAAATAAAATCTTACAAAAAAAAACATTAGAAAACAGAAAACTGAATACAGTGATACATGTACTCTCTCTTAACTTTAGAAAGGTACACTAAAAGAAAAAAATATGAAAAAGATATATCAATGACTCTCTGGCCAAAAGCAATAAGCAGAAACATATCTTAAAAAGGTTGATAGTCTAGGAAACATATAATGATAATAATATAATACAGATAATATTTGAAATGAAGGTGAATGGTAGCTAAAGAAGGAAAGTGGCTGCATAAGAATAACAGAAATATGGAATATTTATCTATATAAAATATATATCCTTGATGTGAAAATGTGTATAAGTGTATGTCTGTGTATACTGTATGCATATTTATATATGTATATATACACGTGTGTATTTGTGTATGTATGTATATATGTGTGTGCATGTATTAGAACAAACTGTAGTCTTTTTTTTTTTATTAAAGATTTTATTTATTTGACAGAGAGAGAGATAGCGAGAGCAGGAACACAAGCAGAGGGAGTGGGAGAGGGAGAAGCAGGCTTCCTGCCGACCAGGGAGCCCAATGTGGGACTCGATCCCATGATCCTGGGATCATGACCTGAGCTGAAGGCAGACGCTTAACGACTGAGCCACCCAGGCGCCCAGAACAAACTGTAGTCTTGATAAAATAATAAATTCATGTCAGTTTGAAAGAATGCAACTAGCATCCCATGATTGGAGTTATATACAGAGAGACTGCAACAAAATAGCAAGATGTTAAACAGCAATACAACTATCCAGTGATTTAATGGGATGGTTTGCTTATCCAAAAGAGGGTTCCAGCAGATGCTGAGTGAATAAATGGAAAGACTATCTTATAGTGACCTCTAACAGTATGTGGATGGCTGAACTAAAAATTTCCAGTTCCTTTTTATTCCTAAAAGACTATCATATTCAATCCACTTCTCGTGGGATCTCCTTTCAGCCATCCTTCATCCCACTGATCATATAAGTCTCTAAGACTTTTGTTTTCCAATTTGTTCAACTGATTATTTCAATTTTTACCCATATCTAGATATTCATGACTTCTCAGTCTCAACATTCATGACTTTCCTCTCCCTCTTTGCTTAATAAATGGCATTTATTTTTCCATCCTTCTTTTGTTGGCTAGTTAACATAGCTAATCAAATGAAGTTGCAGTCGATGCTACCAATACTTACTTGGTACTCTTGTGATTAAAATGAATACTTTATTATTATATTAATTTTCAATTTTCAAATATAGAACTTACTTAGGACGAATACTTGGCCCAAGAAAAGAATATCGCCTTAGCAGAATGCCTAGATTCAACAGATCTGCTAGACTAGTCCATTTATATTGAACCACATAGCTATTATGCCAACCAACAACAACCACCACCAACAACAAAAACACCACCAACAACAACAAAAACACGTAATTGGTTATACTGATCTTGAGAGAATGGAGTTTTGCAACCTCTTTCTTCAATCCATTCCTACACTTATTAACTCCCATAGACAGGAAATTGTGGTGTATATCGGTCCTAAGCCTTTCACCCTATAGTATAAACTAATTTCCTTTTTCTTGATTCTCTGCACCTGAGTATCCAATAGCTGTGTGATTTTATTTTCCACAAAATAAAAAGCAGAATAAGGTCATATCAACCACACAGATCATGTATAATACTAGTCATAATGATGGACTTCAAGAAGCATCATAAAACAGGTTGGCAGCTACCCTTGCTGTGCTAAAAACAAAAAATTTGGTAACAGTAATGTTCCCAGTTTGCTGAAATAAAAGATGTTAACAGCCTCATATTTCCATGGACTGGATGGAAACAGTTATAATGAAAGAGAAATACATTTTGTATAAATCAATAATACTCCCCAAACAATTTATACATCATTTACTACTTCTTATGATAGTATGGCGAATGGTTTCTGGTATTCACTGTAGGGATAGATGCAATCAGAATGCACCAGTGAAAACATAAAATTGATTTCATTACTGCTCTAATGTAAGAGGATTACAAATTATTTCACACTTTTCAAATTCATACAACTTAATCTGGTGTGTAGTATTCAGAACTGCTAAACTCAGCAACTATTTAATTCAGAATTTCTCTGAACAATTATGAATTACTGCATTGAAATGGAGAGTATACAACCTTACAAAGATTATCTTGACACAATAATTACTTCATCTTTCCATTTATTTCACTTACATACAAAAATAGCTTACATGGCTAAAGAATAACCTTCTATTTTTTGATTATTAAAAAGTAACAATGTGATTAAAAAAAAGAAAGAAAGATATGCTCAAAATTAAAGAAATAAACACCAAAACTCCTATGGAAATAAACTCCTTTTCATTATCCCCAGGAATATGTTGACATTTACATTTTGGCCAGCTGAGGTTCAAATTGGATAACTCCATAGGTGACAGAAACCCTGAGGCCTGCATGGATCCTGAGGACAAAGGTTTCAATTATTTCCCTTGAATTGGCTTATGCAGCCTTGACCTCAGCATGAGGCAAGGTATTGGGAGCCCAATGCATGCAGGCATGTAATTATGCATTTAAGTTTATCTTCTTAATTAATTTAAATATGCTTGAGAAACTTACAGGGCTTGAATCTGAAAATTTCCATGGCCTGGTCACTGGATAGAATCAAGGCTCCTGAAGTGAGAGAGTTGATCACAACTTTCATGAGCTTTAGAAAGAAGCTCTTTGGTAGAGGTAATCAAATGCTTGAAATTTCAAATCTTGGAGAAAATTATACTCTTTATCTCTTTCACAGTGATTTTTGTTTGTTTTGTTAAGAAAAATGAGGTTGAAAAAGTTGCTGTCAGCAACTGCTCATTTGGCTGATATTCAAAAACATATAAAAGAATCTTCAGCCCCTAATATGTGGTAAATGAATCATCAATGAAGCCCAGACATTAGTAAGGGAAGGTAGGAACAGAGCTCAGAACTAAAAGACCAGGAGTAACATTAATGTAATCTGTGCCGAAATATTCTCAATGAAGGTGGGGGAGGGGAACTGAGCCAACTCTTAGGACAAAAGAATGGTTCAGATGTATTACTAGGGTGTCTCTTAAAGCAATAATTTACCTAGTAGCACCCAACTCCACCTCTAGCCACCCACACACAGGCTCACAAACTTTGATCAGTGACCCTGAACACATATCCATCGCTAAGGATATAGTTATTTTCTCTAATCCTGGAACATACTGAGTTCTGCTCAACTTTTCTTTGCCTTTCATTTCTTTTTTGATGAATACCCTTCAAAATTTGCACTGTATCAGAGAAATGGAGCCCTTGCTCAGCTCATTTTTCTCCATGAGCATATGCTCTCCTATCATGATTTGCACAGTTATAGTTTTTCCTCTCAGGAAGATAGGCCACCTGCTCTCCCAGGGTTCTTCTGCACACAACCAAAGTGCACTACACAATGGACAGATGCTGGGCTCATTTTCCTTTTGAGATTCTGTTCCAAGTTAGAATTACATGCTAGTGAATTCAGAAAGAAACTACCCTTGCTAAATCAATACACAGCAGAGTTAAAAAAAAAAAAAAAAAAAAAAAAGCAGCCCAATATACAAAGATCGGTGAAGTTAAACAGCCAGCTTTACACTTGCCCCTGAGGATGCAGAGTTCTAAAGAATAATAGCAGTATGGTCAGCAAGTGTAAGGTACCTGCTTGAATGTGAAGATATCTGAGGTGTTTAAGCAAAGGCAGAAAGCTTTAAAGGCAGAGGAGAGAAATTTAAGAATTTAGCCAGAAAATATGAAGTGAGCTAAACTAAACCTTGCTGATGCAGCTAATTTTTCCCAGGTAAGTCAGGCTCATAGCTTTATTGTACACATTCAATAAATTAAAGCAAAATTCATCAATGGGCTATATAATTATTTTGCTATTAAATTATTACTTTTCATGAAAGAGTGATTTAATTTCTGGTGTATCTTATATTTACTATGTCAGTGCTCCATATGGTGACAATTATAGACATTGGTCCATGTGGCCCATGAGAAATTCCAGGGTTTAGATTTGATCATGCAGTATGTTACACAGAAAGCATATAGAGGGAGGTAGATACTCTACGTAAAGTATTTTAAAGGTACTCGTGATATCTAATATTAATTTTAACATAAAATATCATCTCTAAAAATATAGACTTGTTTTCTAGATTACCAGGTTTAGCAAGCAATAGTTCACACGTATAGGTTAAATTTTTCTAACTTGCTAATGAATCAGTATCCCGTACTATCTCATGATCTCAATTTCCCACACTTAAAGGACAGGTAGTAATATCATATGTCTGTCATGGATACATATTGAATGCAGTCTTAAAATAATATATGACAGTCTTTGGAATTTCAAGACACAACCTTGTAAAGCTTAAGATAAATAAGTTTCAATTAAAAAATAAAAATAACAGCGCTCTATCATCTTTGAACCAAAAGCAGTAGATATAAAGTCATGGTGGTACTTACCACAGTGAAATTCATCACTTTCAATATCCATATTGTCATGGCTAAGTTAACTATCATGGTCACCAACAGCAGAAGGACAAAGAAGTATAAGCACCTCTTCCGCCATCCATAAATCCCCACCGGGTAAAGCTGTGCATTCTCAGCCCTTGGCAGATTGTTCTGTGGTGTTGCTAGTATATATTGTTCTCGTGTCATCTGAAAAAAAAAAAGGAAGGAAAGAAAAGAAAGAAAAGAAGCATTCAAAACTAAAACTGATGATTTTTTTAAAATCAAAAGACACAATATACCTATGAATAATGTGTAATGAGTGTTCAAAGAATTATTGCTGTATATTTAAAATTAAATTAAAATTGATTAAAATCTCACAAAGCCCCTCACATCACATCATCAGTGCTGCTTTTTAGAGCTGTTTAACTAACTATAATATTTCTAGGATGTATATTATTTTCAGTCAGATTTGCCCAATTATAACAGTAGTTTTTTTTTACGGAGACTCAGAAGACGCTCATCTCTACTCCCAGGTGTCTATAACCTAAAATTCTATGCAGGGGGTGCCTGGGTGGCTCAGTTGGTTAAGCGACTGCCTTCGGCTCAGGTCATGATCCTGGAGACCCGGGATCGAGTCCCACATCGGGCTCCCTGCTCAGCAGGGAGTCTGCTTCTCCCTCTGACCCTCTTCCCTACTCATGCTCTCTATCATTCTCTCTCTCTCTCAATAAATAAAAATCTTAAAAAAAAATAAAAAAATAAAAAAATAAATAAAATTCTATGCACATCCCAGCTACTCTTGGAACACATGTCACCTGTTCTTTAGGGTAGACAGAGACCAAATGTATCACAAGGCATATCTGTACCTTTATCTAAAGATACAGGGTATCGGTGTTCAGGGTACATGTTTTAATAAAATGTAAGTGCATTTGAAAGAACCTATGGGAAGAAAAGATAATTTTATTGAGAATTATATAGATATAGCTATTTAATTAATACTTTTACTTAGAACTTTGTTGGTTATTTATTTTAGTTGTATTTCAATGAGTTCTCAAAATAAATTTGATCTCTAAAAAAGAAGACATTATACGGAACTATTCTGTTATATAATATTATATAACATATTGATATACATAGAAGTCAGTTTTGGAAAAGAGGTGGTGGTATTCCTTGGTAATATATATATATATTAATTTAGTTTCTAAGTTAATTCTTTGAAAAAGCAAATACATTATTTTCTGCCAGATTACAACCAAGAAGTACAGTTAAGAAAAGTAAAGGATATGTACGAGGCATACAATTTTTAGAATAACTTATTATCTGAAGAACAAAAATTTTAATTTTTATAAAATATAATTTTCTCCAAGGCAATAAGTTTTTTTAGTTTTGTTTTTTCACTTTAGGTTTCATCAGATTTCTCTTATTGTTCATGTCAATTAAACAATACAACAACAGAAATCATGCTGAATATACCAAAATAAAAGAAACATCAATGAAGTATTAAAATTACATGTCAAGTAATATAAAATACAGGCATATCTCATTGTATTGTGCTTTACAGGTGCTGCATTATTGACAAATTGAACATTTGTGGCAACCCTGAGTCAAGAAAGTCTATCGGTGCCATTTTTCCAATAGCATTTGTTCATTTTGGTATCTCTGTGTCACATTTTAGTAATTCTCACAATATTTCAAACTTTTTCCATTATTATTATATTTGTCATGGTTATCTGTGATCAGTGATCTTTGATGTTACTAATAATTGTTTTGGGGCACCATGAATCACACTCATATAAGATGATGGCTTTATTGATAATTATGTGCATTTTGACAGTTCCACTCAGTAACCCTCTCTCTCCTTTTCAGGCCTGCCTTTTACCTGAGACAGAACAATATTAAAATTAGGCCAATTAAAAACCCTGGGGCCTCGCTGGGATGAGCATCAGGTATTGTATGGAATTGTTAAATTACTATATTTATTGTACACCTGAAACTAATGTTAGACTCTATATTAACAGGAACTAAAATAAAAAAAACTTAACAAAGGAAAAACACTGCAATGGCCACTAAGTATTCAAGTGAAAGGAAGAGTTGCATGTTTCACTTTAAATCAAAAGCTAGAAATGACTAATTTTGGTGAGGAAGGCTTCTCTTCTTGGGCAAACATTTAGCCAAGATGTGAATGCAAAGAAATTGTTCTTGAAGGAAATTAAAAGTGCTACTCCAGTACACAGACGAAGGATAAGAAAGCAAAACAGCCTAATTGTTGATATGGAGAAAGTCTTAGTGGTCTGGATAAAAAAAAAATAGAACAGCCACAACATCCCCTTTAGCCAAAGCCTAATCCAGAGGAAGGCCCTAACTTTCTTCAATTCTCTGGAGGCCAAGAGAGGTGAGGAAGCTGCGGAAGAAAAGTTGGCAGCTAGCAAGGTTGGGTCATGAGGTTTAAAAGCCATTTCCAAAACATAAAAGTGCAAGGTGAAGCAGCAAGTGCTTTTGCAGAAGCTGTAGCAAGTTATCCGGAAGACCTAATTATGATAACTCATGAAGGTGGCTACACTCAGCAACAGATTTCTCAATGTAGGTGAAATAGCCTTCTGTTGGAAAAAGACACCATCTAGGATTTTCATATCTAGAGGGAAGTCAAAGCCTGGCTTCAAAGCTTCAAAGGACAGGCTGATGCTCTTGTTAGGGGCTAATGCAGCTGGTGAATTTAAGTTGAAGCCGATGTTCATTTATCAATTCCAAAAATCCTAGAGCCCTACAGAATTAGGTTAAATCTATTCTGCACATGCTCTATAAATGGAACAACAAAGCTTGGAGATAGCATATATGTTTACAACATGACTTAGTGACTATTTAAGTCCACCGTTGAGAACTACTGCTCACAAAAAAAATATTTTCAAAATATTACTGCTCATTGTCAATGCACTTCGTCATTCAAGTGCTCTGATGGAGATGTACAACCAGATTAGTGTTGTTTTCATGCCTGCTAACACAACATTCATTCTGCAGCCCATGAATAAATAAGTAATTTTGACTTCCAAGTCATATTATTTAAGAAATACATTTCATAAGGCTAGGTGTCATAGATAGTGATTCTTCTGATGGATCTTGACAAAATAAATTGAAAACCCAGAAAGGATTCACCATTCTAGATGCCATTAAGAACATTCATGATTCATGGGAAGAAGTCAAAATATCAACATGAACAGGAGCTTGGAAGAAGTTGATTTCAACCCTCATGGATGACTTTGAGGGGTTCATGACTTCAGTGGAGGGAGTAACTGCAGATGTGGTAGAAACAGCAAGGGAACTAGAATGAGAAGTGGAGCCTGAAGATGGTACTGAATTGCTGCAATCTCAATGATCAAACTTGAACGGATGAGGGGTTGCTTCTTATGGATGAGCAAAGAAAGTGGTTTCTTGAGATGGAATCTACTCCTGGTGAAGAGACTGTGAAGATTACTGCAATGACAACAAAGGATTTAGAATATTATATAAACTTAGTTGATAAAACAGCAGCAGGATTTGTGAGGACTGACTTCAATTTTGAAAGAAGTTTTACTGTGAGTAAAATGCTATCAAATAGCACTACAGAGAAATCATTTGTAAAAGGAAGAGTCAATGGATGCAAAACACTTCACTGTTGTCTTATTTTAAGAAATTGCCACCACAGTCTTCAGTAACGACCCCAGCCTTCAGTAACCACAATCATGATCAGTCAGCAGCCATCAACTTTGAGGTAAGATCCTTCACTAGCAAAAAGATTACAACTCACAGTAAACTCAGATGATATTTAGCATATTTTAGCAATAAAGTATTTTTAATTAAGGTATGCACATTGTTCTTTTAGACACAATGTTAGTGCACACTTAACAGACTACAGTATAGTATAAAGTAACTTCTATATGCACTGGGAAACTGAAAAATTTATCTGACTCACTTTCTCAAAATATTTGCTTTATTGTGGTGGTCTATAATGGGACCTGCTGTATCTCTGAGGGATGCCTATATGTTATATAAAATATGGAACTTAAGAGTGTAAGTTATAGTGTTCAATGAGCCAATCCTACCCTAAATAAAATGTGGAACTGCATATTGATAAATGCAAATATCCAAAATTTTTTTGGCTTTTCCCCAATTTGTTTTAATTTTAGAGCTATAGCTTAAATTGAATTAATACACTATTAAACATTTTAATTTTTATGAAGAGTATTATGTTCCATATAATACAAATCCTTGTATATGTTAAATCAGAATTCTAAATGCATTAGAAGTGCTAATAATACTAGATGATCAACAGCAAATTCTTTCATGATATAAAGAAGGGCGGGAAATCGGAGGGGGAGACAAACCATGAGAGACTCTGGACTCTGAGAAACAAACTGAGGGCTCTAGAGGGGAGGGGGGTGGGGGGATGGGTTAGCCTGGTGATGGGTATTAAAGAGGGCACGTACTGCATGGAGCACTGGGTGTTATATGCAAACAATGAATCATGGAACACTACACCAAAAACTAATGATGTAATGTATGGTGATTAACATAACATAATAAAATTTTAAAAAATCATAGAAAAAGAAAAAAAAAGAATTACCTGTTTGTTAAATGTCATTTTTATTAAGATTAATATTTCATGTTTCCTTGACACTAGCCTCAATCTTTAGTCCTGAATGAGATTCCTATTTCAAGGTGAGTTGCACAACATATTAACTGCTGTGTAATATGTTATAACAGATGACTGCATGTCATGGGAATTTCCTTTGCCTGAGGATTTTGTACATTTTATAGTTCTCACAGAGGTTATGATTACAAAGTAAAAAATATAAGAAGATATAGGGAATCTAAGGACCACCACAATTGAAAAGAAGAATAAGGAAGGGCGTAAGAAGAGGAAGCACATGGTTGTAGGAGGAGAGCAGCAGAGAGCAGAAGCCTGGCTATGCCTGACTAGCAAGTAGGAGACTTTGCCTTGTGTAGCTCCTCTGTGAAAACGCACAAAAGCTGTGACTATTTAGATCATGCATTGCCTTTCATCTCACATTAAAGCAAAGTTCTTTTTCAGAATATTCTATTTCTACTAATTCTACTTAGACATGAAGGTGAGATTAATGTGTCTTAGAAAAGAAATGAGAACTTAGTTAAGTCTCTAAAATAAAACGAACACAAATTACAAAGAAAATGGTCTTTCTAGCAATAAGATTTTTTGGTAAAGCAATAGAAATTCTGTACATATATCAAATGCCACTCACAACTTTGTAAAGAAAATGGGATAACAAAAGCGTCAGAGAAAAGGCTGTCTAGAACACATAAAAATTATTTAATTAAACTATTTTTATCACCTCAAGAAATTCAATGGTGTTTTCTTTTTTTTTTTTTCTTTTTTTTTTTAAAGATTTTATTTATTTATTCATGAGAAACAGAGAGAGAGAGAGAGAGAGAGGCAGAGGGAGAAGCAGGCTCTCCGCTGAGCAGGGAGCCTGATGCGGCTCAATCCCAGAACCCTGGGATCATGACCCAAGCCAAAGGCAGACACTTAACCAATTGAGCCACCCAGGCAACCACAATGGTGTTTTCTTGAAGATGAATTTACTTTATATACCTTCTTCACCACAAAATAGAGTATCCAAAGTGCAAAAAGCCAAGGGTAGTGTTTTCTTTTAAAAACTTCATTTTTTCTTAAATCTCACAGACCTAAGTGGTTTGTTTTTAGTTTTTAAAAAAATTATTTAAATTCCATTTAATAATATTAGTGTAATATTAGTTTCAGAGGTAGAATTAAGTGATTCATCAACTGCATAGAACACCCACAGCTCATTCCATCAAGTGTCCCCCTTAATGACCATCACCCAGTTACCCCATCTCCCCACCCACCTCCCCTCCAGCAACCCTCAGTTTCCTATGACCAAGAGTCTCTTAAGGTTTGTCTCCATCTAAGTTTCCATCTTATTTTATTTTTCCTTCCCCTCCCCTATGTTCATCAGTTTGGTTTTTCAATTCCACATGAGTGAAATCATATGATATTTGTCTTTTTCTGACTGACTTATTCCACTTAGTATAATGCCCTCTAGTTCCCTCCATGTTGTTGTAAATGGCAAGATTTCATTCTTTTTGATGGTTGAGTAATATTCCATTATATATATACATCACATCTTCTTCAGCCATTCATCTGTCGATGGACATCTGGGTTTGTCCCATAGTTTGGCTATTGTGGACATTGCTGCTATAACCATTGGGGTGCCTGTGCCCCTTCGGATCCCTACATTTGTATCTTTTAGGTAAATACCTAGCAGTGCAATTGCTGGGTCGTAGGGTAGCTTTATTTTTAACTTTTTGAGGAACCACCATACTGTTTTCCAGAGTGGCTGCACCAGCTTGCATTCCCACCAACACTGTAAGAAGGTTCCCCCTTCTCCGCATCCTTGCCAACATCTGTTGTTTCCTGAGTTGTTTGTCTTAGCCATTTTAACAGGTGTGAGGTGGTATCTCATTGTGGTTTTGATTTGTATTTCTCTGATGCCAAGTGATGTTGAGCATTTTTTCATGTGTCTGTTGGCCATTTGGATGTCTTCCTTGGAGAAACGTCTGTTCATGTCTTCTGACCATTTCTTGATTGGATTTATTGTTTTTTGGCTATGGTTTTTAAGATCACAATACCTTTCAGTAGCTGTTACAGTGCAGTAGTAGTACTAGCAAAGAAGAGTAACAATGTACTCTAAGAGATTAAGCAAACTATCATAGATTTGTAACTATTACAACCTTTGTTTAAAATATTAAAGGTGGATCCACTTTCAAGTATTAAAAATATTCTGAAATATCTTGGTTCCCTAGGCATTCTGAAAATTCTGTAAGTAAAATAGAAAATTGATTCACTAAATGATATTGTCACTCTAAAGAGATCTATCAAACAAATGTACACTTGCAGAGATACTTATTTTCTCAGATTAGCAAAGTAGATTTCCTAAGAGACAGGGAGAGATGATCATGATTTCCTGAGAGAAAACATCACCACACTGAGATGTCATTCTGGCTTAGTCTTCTCTACCTTCCTCTCCAATATAAATTCAACATCTTACTTCACAATACTTTCTTTGCAATTCTTTTGGTTTTCAAGGTTGTGTAGACTCACTCCTCCTGGCTACTTAATAAAATAATTAAGACCTTCTTCATCTTAGTTTTGCCATTCAATTTCATGCTATATTTCATGTCTACAAAGCATTTATTAGGATCAAACAACTTAAAACACCTAGTCTTTTTTAGTTAATACCGGTGAACTCTTCAGCCTTTTTGGATCAAGACAGCTATCAGCATTCACATTAAGGTAAATGCATTTAACTGTATTTGTGTGTAATTCAGGAAATGGTTTATTGAAATTTGGACTCTGCACATGTTTACAAAGAAACATACTTTCAAAATCCTGATAATGTGAATAAAATATCCAGCAGGATTTTATGAGGTTAAATGAAAGATGCATGGCAAATAGAATTAGATCTTGTGAATTTTTCAATATTTTTCTCCAAAGGTATGGAAAATCTGGTTTTTAGAAGGGTTATTTTGTTCAATAAATTTAATAACATATAAAAATTAGAAGAGAATTAATTAATCTGGAATGACCTAAACATGCTTCATCACTAATAATCTAGCCCCAGGGAATTCTGGTGAAGTCTACATAGTTGGACAGAATGTGAAAGAAATTAACTAGAATAGCAGAGACCATTTGGTATTATTCCCGTGCCTCACAGAAGGGGATAACCACAAGAGAAATACAATAATACAATATGATATAAGCATTAAAATATTAAATAGTGACAGGTGCTATGAAGATAATAGGCATGGGGATATAATGGGGGAGACTCGTTTGAAAGTGGTAGTAAGAGAAGGGGTGAAAAGAGAATGCCTCACAAAGGAAGTGACTCCTGACGTGAAACTAAAATGATGAAGATCTTCTACAGAGAGAGTTAAAAGAGATCTTTCAGTATTTGAAGTCCTAATTACAGTGGGCTAAAAAGAAAACTGAAAATGAGGAAGTGAAGAAAATGAGTACAGGCAATCTTTGAGGGGTAAAGAAAAGCAAAGAAATGGGATTTCCGATGAGAGTCTGGAGTTTGGTACTGGAGTATGAATCAGGGGTCAGTGCAAGTCTATGTGCAGGATATGAGCTAGAGAACGGAAAAGAAATGGGGATACTGAATATGGGGCCAGCAGTTGAGGTGACTGAGCTGGGATCCAGAGATAAGCTGTGCATTCAGTGAGGTGGTGGTCGAAAAACTAGTGATGGTGACAGAAGATGAGCCAAGCAGCTAGGCTCTACAGAGTGGGGATGACATACACAGGTTATAATTAACATAATCCAGTGTAAACAGTTCTTGATCTTACACTAGTATTCTGACTCCCATCAGCATATGCAAAACTGAAGGAAGCTGTGCTGTGGTTCAAGTCTGCAGGTAGATGGCGTGGGGACATGTGGCACCAAGGTTCACTTCCTTCCTTCACAGGCTACTTCTTCAGAAGCTCCGTGACCAAAACTTGCTCCGTTTGGATTTCAATGTGCGGGATCTAGAATGTATGTGTGTATGTAGAAGAACCATCTTCTCCTTGCTGACCCCAATAGTCTTTGCCCTCTTTCAATAAGGTTTTATTATTTATTTTCTAAAATTGGCAGTGGAAAAAGGAGGGCACCTGTGAATAGAATTAAACATGACATCTTTCTGGATAGATGGGGAAAGCTAAAGAAAATTTGACCTCTGCTAATATTTATGAGAACAGAGGAAGAAAAGAAGATGCGATGCTAAGCGAGAGTACAATGCATAAGATAATTGTTTTCGATTGCTGGTGGTTAAATTAAGGGTAAAAATAAAAGCTATTAATGGAATGCCCCATTTTATGTCTTGTAAGGGAAAAATATTGTCTAAAAGGATGACCAAGGGACCCTACTACATGTTTATATCCTCATGACCATTAAGGGAGGAGGAGTTTGGACAACTTAAAAATGGGAGTAAGAACTGATAAGCGTGGTGGTGAGTTGTGGGACATAGCTCTTTAAAATCTGAGTTTTACCAAATATAGAAAAAGGACTATCAAACATTGCACATGTGCTTAAGGACATTAGAAAGTTAGTTCAAGTCCAGGTATTGAGCACTTCTTATCTCCAGTTTAGATTTTGCCACTAAATTGCTACTCTGATGATATAGCCATAAAGAGAACCCGATTTTATATTGGAAGTGATATATCTGATATGACTGTTTTTTTAAATATCACATGTAACAATTTTATAATACTACTCACATAAACACGGGATATAATGCAGAAATGTAAGCACAAAGACTAGAAGGAAATAGCAAATTATTTATTGATTTCCCTAATCTGATTTCTTAAAATCAAAATAGAAATTGAGCATTTAATTTCTGCTCAGCCCTGTCCCCTGTGTCCCCTGTTATGGGAAATATGAATATAAAACATACATCTCTGAGAAAGTAAGCTAGATAATTTGAGAAATTGATTTTGATTTCTGATTCTGGAGCTAGTATTCAGTATACTCAAGTACCAATATGCAACAGCCTTGTAACCATAAAAATTGAATCTTGGTTCCAAAACCTCTTAACCTGCTCAATGGGAGTAGCTTATTTCTAGGTGAAGTGGTAAATCATGTTGGTGTCACTTTTCTTTAAGAGTTGATCATGTTAGATTTAACACTACAATTGTCTGCTATTTGTTCAGACAAGGAATGGAGAACAATCAACTAAATGCAGTCCCAGATTTATGTGCCAAGTTGCAACCCCAGCCTGGCCATTCCTAGGCAAGTCCTAGGGCAAGTCACTTAGCCTTTCTCTGCCCCAGTTTCCTGAGCTCTCAAATGAATATTACATTGACTTACATAAGAGCAATATGGGAGCAGGAAAGTAGGATGTTAAAGTGTCCTTTTCATTTTAAATGGTAAAAAGACTCATTTTAAAACTTATTTTCTATCTCTTAGCTAGTGGTCACCTAACTCAAGAGCCATATGAGTAATTATATTAGAATTAATTTCAAAAGACATGATTAAAATCTCATTTTAAAAACAAAATGTTTGAAGTGTTCAGATTATATGGTGTGAACTTGACAAAGCAGAAAGGCATTTTACTTTCTGTTCCCAGAAAATGAGTCTCTAAACAGCTACTAATGTTGAGAGAGATTGAAAACAATACAGTAACGTCCACTTACCATGGCAATTTAAACTTCTCCCTATCTATGACACTTAATTCTCAAAGGCATATTCCAATATGGTGGTAGTTAAAATTTGCTACTTGAGAAAAAAATGTCCATTTGGAATGGATTTTTTTCCAGTTGGTTTATGGAAAATAAACCAGTAGTCAGTTTTTATAGCCTGGAAAAACAGCAGCCTAGCAAGTGAATTTCAAGAATGATGAAAGATATCTGAGTCAAATGGGCTGCCTCTTGAGATAGGAAATAGAAGAGGATTCTAGCCAAGCCTGACAGAAAAAAAGAAACCTGAATAGGCATTAAAGGAGAAACACATTCCCAAATGAATAAAAGTTCTATAAAAATGTGGACATTTTAAAGAGAGACTTTTCAGTGACCCAATAGTCATTCTTAGCTTATTTTACATCCTTTATGCATCCTAAAATTATGTGCTTTTATATAGGAACTACATCTTCAGTATTTAATTGGATGAAAATCAATCAGTTTGGGCATTAATTTAGGCATAGACTTAGATTTAGGTTCCTAATATCAAAGTAACTCAATTCTCAGATCCCCTCATGTGATATTAATAATATTAAAATAATAATAATCATAAAACCTATCCATTACAGCAACTACGAAGGAGGCTGAGAAGGCTTTTGCCTACTCAGAGGTATATCAACAACAAGAGATGAAACAACACAGTCAGGAGCACCATTTACACTAAGATTGCAAGCATGAGGAGCCCATTGGCAAGCACTGCTACACATACACAGCAGGAGGAAATGGAAAATCTTTAAGGACAAACAAATTTGCCAGAAATATAGCTGGGGAGTTTAACCGGGCAAGTGGAGAGCCCACACTATTTAAATCAATAAGGATCAACAGGAAAACGGGTTTAAAGAATAGTAAGAAAGAGAATCAGAGAAAGACTAAGGGTTATTGGCTTGTACTTTAATAGCAAGTAGAAAAACTTAACGAGAACAAGGAAGATAAAGTATGGCTTCCATGGCCTTGATGACTGATTGGAAAGCATCATTGTTTATGAAAAATCTTGCAAACAAATTTCAAACTACTCTATTGAAAGTCTTTTTATTCCACTTTGACAACTTTAGTTACATTTTATCAGATTAAAGTATATATAGTAGTATAGTCAAATTTGTTTTGATGTAAAATTTTCTAATTTGTAATGAACTCTTAAGAAATGTGTTCTGCTTAGGGTTTTCTTACTTTTGGAGACAAGGTAAAGAAGAGATTCATTAAGAACATTTAGAATGTTCTGCTTTAAATGAATCAAACACAGATGACTTTTTTTTTTCCACAGATGACTTTTTAAAGATCAATATTAACCAAGTTTTTTTTTTTTTTCCCAGCATAAGTAAATGTTGACTACCTAAATAAAGATAAAGCAGTTGAGCCAATAATTGGGCTTAAACTCTCTGAATTGTTTAGGTTTTAAAAAGTAAAATAAAAGGTAAGGCCCACTTTTGATGTAAAAAGTTGGAGGCAGAGAGGAAATGCAGAAAAGTTCAATATCTGATGACATGAAGGAGGGACATAAAAAGAAGCCTGAAAAGTCATCATTAAGTGGTGCCAGTATAGAAGATGCTGGAGAGTTGGTCCACTGAGGCCTGCCCCTGATTGTACACCTCTCTTCCTGTTGAATTTTAGGAGGGGCCATATAGGAGAATATAGGCCAGGAGAAGAGATGAATGCTTCATCCTCATTACTGATACTAACCTTGGATGGGCACACATACATCATGAGTATTAACCTGCCTTGCCACCATAGGTGGAAAATGAGTAAAGAGAACTGGTAACACTATCTCCTTTTGCTTTACATACTACAAATCAGCCTTTTTTCAGTACTAGGGTTAAAAAACTAAGCAAGAATATTGACTAGCTCTTGTTACCTGAGGAGCCTTGTGGAGGATACACATATATATTTCACGCTCTTTTCTCTTGTTTTATGGTTGTTTCTTGTCTTAGTTTATGAAGAAGTAGCAGAACATGCCACCCCAAAGTAAGCCACTTTGACATACTGCTTATTTTTAGCCGTAGGCACTTGAAAATAGCAAATATAGGAAGATTTTTCTAAACAACTCTTACCTGTCTAAAGAGAGACCCTCCAAAAGAAACTCCTTTGTCATTAGGGCCATCCCCAGGAATTTCATCACCCAGGGAGGATTGACTCTTGTCACAGGAGAGAACAGAACTCAACACCACACCCAGACACACTTTGTCCCAAACTATCACACCTCTCATTTATTCTTCTAAGGGCTCATTCATCTTTCCTAAAAATAATTTCCTCACCTCTGAGAGGTCTACATTCCACTCCACATTCCTTACTAAGATGGTTTTAAGTCAGAATTCAAAGACATGTCTTTGGGTTACTCATTTTTCCCTGAGTATTTCCCACATATGAATGAGGTATACATGTTAATAAAATTCTGTGTTTTTTTTCTCCTATTAATCTGTTTTTTTTTTTAAGATTTTATTTATTTTTTGACAGAGAGAGACACAGCAAGAGAGGGAACACAAGCAAGGGGAGTGAGAGAGGGAGAAGCAGGCTTTCTACGGGGCTCAATCCCAGGACCCTGGGATCATGACCTGAGCCGAAGGCAGATGCTTAATGACTGAGCCACCCAGGCACCCCTTAATCTGTTTTTTATTATAGAATCCTTACCCAAGAACTCATAGGGTAGAGGGAAAATTATTTTTTCTCCTTTATACTCACAATAAGATTATAAACTCCCTTGCTTAAAATTTTTTATAGTCACCTTAGCATCAAACACAGGTATGCTATAAATGAAACAAAAAGATTAATAGGCACTTTTATTGAATATCTACTCCATGCTAGGCATTTTTCTGGTGGTTTTATTGTTGATTCAGCTAAAACCAAATTGATTTTTACTTTAATTCAGGAAAGGGGGCACTTTGGGAATCATGATGTTATCATTTAGTATATTTCTGTTACATCCATGAGCTTCATTAAATAATTCAATAAGTATTTGTTGACTCTATGGATGGATGAATATATGTAGAAAGCATGTAATTCACACAATTAGAAACATATTTAGGGAGTGCAGTGAGAGTGAGTGGAATTATATTTAATTCAAAATAATATTATACAATCCAAGATATGTCTTTTTTTTTTTTTTTTTCCCATTAGTGAATTGGAAAAGCTGTAGCTATTGCATGTCCTTTATTGGACTAGACGATATCTTGGGGCTGGTGGTGGGGACTTTTTGAGACAACAGTCCTCGAAAACATATCTCCAATTCTAATGCCATCATTGTGTCCCTTATTCTATTGATAGTGGCACAATATTTTAAGTCATGATAGCTAAAAAAAAACCTAAAAATTTTAAAGATGCTTAGATCCTATGTCTCTTTTGGGGGGGGCATGTAGTTCCACCTTTATATCATATTTTTTCACAAATGTCTATTTGTATCAGTTCTTGTCAGCATTTATGTCATGACAAGATTATTTTAAAGGTTTCCAACTTCTGCCTTAATTCTTGCCTCTGCTGCTTAGTTTCAAGGACCATGTTCCCATAGCATAATTATCATATTTATTTATATATCAAACAAAAATTAGTTTAACACTTTCTACACACAAGGCATCTTTCTAGAAGCTATCAGTGCAGCAGGGAAGACAAAAATTCCTGCCTTCATGGGATTTATATTCTCAAGCTGGGCACAAAGAGCAAGCAAAAATAACTAAAACAGACAGTAAGTGAGACAGTAGTGAGAAGCTAAATAATGCAAGGATGGAGGATAATGAAAATGTGTGCTGCCATTTAGACAGGGTAGCCTGTTAAAGCCTCATTGGAAACCCAAGTTTTGAGTAATGTCCACAAGGACTTGAATGGGGGGAGCTATGCATCCACCAGGGTAATAGCTTTTCAGACAGAGAGGGAAGAACTTGACTGTCATGTTCTGGGTCTTCATAGAACTTATTTCCACTTAGCAGTATATTAAATATCCATCTGTTTATTTTCTGTCACTTCCACTAGAATAGAAGCTATATGAGGACAGGGACTTTGAGCTGTTGATTGGTACAACTCCCTAAAGTAGAAAAATAGGTGCACAAAAATTTATTGAATAAACAAATATTCCGTAGCCACCATTTGTCCAACGATACCGTCATGCAGGCAGCAGGTTTTCAAAAAGATCTGATCAACGTGTGTGTTCAACAAGGTCAGAGGATGACATTCATGAAGTTTTAAATTTTGACAGTATTGTTACCATATACTACTTATGTCATTCCAAACATATCATCTAAAAACTAACAGTAAACTGAACTACCTTTGAAACATATGTAAAGATTAAACAATTCAATGTATAGTAACTTAACTAAAATATAAATATATATTGAATCTTAGAGCTTTTCCTTCTTTACCCCACCATATGCCAGTGAATATATCTTCTATGAAAAAATTACATAATTTTAGAATTTATGAAGAAAATTGGTATTTTTGTTTTTACTGATTTTTTAAAAATATTAAATCAATAAAATGCTAAAAAATGGATACCTACAGAATTTGGAAATATAACTAAATACCCAATTGTCTGTCGGTAACAAATGAAATAACAGTAATTTGAATGATCTAAGAGGCTATCTTCTAGAACCCACTTTCAGCCCCTGTGTCTTAGCTGTTTTCATGAGCTTTTAAAAGTTGTTTTTTTTTTTCTTCATTTTTACTTAGTGATTTGGAACTGAAAAAAAATTCCCAATTGGTTAATATATTGAAATGAACAGAAGTGAAAAAGAATTCGTGGAAAAGTGGTTCCCTATGCAGAAACAAAATAATTTTACAAAGACTAAAGGAAAGAAAAGAAATGCTTCTCTTACACAGGGAGGCTGACCCTTATCTTCATGGGTATAAAAGGAAGTGGTTTAAAAGATTATTTATTGTATTAATTCCGCTGTATCCAAACCAAGAAATCACCGTTTACAATGAAAGATTGCAAAATATGCCACCTTGGCATCTTGATACATTGAACTTAGGCAGTCAAAAACCAGCAAATGAAGGGGGAGGCTTTCTCTGAACTCCTCTTATTTGCCTAAAGACATTCTCCAAAAGAAACTCCCTTGTCATAAATCCTCTCCCTGGGAGTATCATCAGCCAGGAAGGACTGACTCCTCTAACACCTAAGGAGGACAGAAGTTGATACCACACCCAGACACACGTTGCCACAAAACCACTACACCTCCAATCTATCCTTCTAAGGGCCCATTCATCTTTCCTAAAAGTAATTTCCTCTCCCCTAAGAGGCTTACATTCCACTCCCCTTTTCCTATTAAGACTGCATTTAAGTCTGAATTCTAAGCCATCTGTTTGGGTTACTCACTTTTCCCTAGTTATTTCTTATGTGTAAGTGAGGAATACATGTTAATAAACTTCTGCCTATTGGGTTTTGTTGTTGTTAATCTGTCCTTTATTACAGGGGCCTCAGCCAAGAACTCAAAAGGGTAGATGGAAAATTATTCTTCCTCTCCTACACTTATGAATACCTGTCCATGGGACAGGAAACCAGCTGGCTCCACAGAGCTCATGGTTGTGTTCCCATCCCTGTGTCTCCTCTGTTGTGGCAACCAAAGAAATTTCTCTAGAGTTTGCACTGAGACTTGATTCCAGATTCTCCCAATGTGTAAGTTGTTTTCTGATTGCATTTTATAAAATTATTTTTTTAAAACTGCATTTTCGGGCGCCTGGGTGGCTCAGTTGGTTAAGCGACTGCCTTCAGCTCAGGTCATGATCCTGGAGTCCCAGGATCGAGTCCCGCATCGGGCTCCCTGCTCGGCAGGGAGTCTGCTTCTCCCTCTGACCCTCCCCCCTCTCATGCTTTCTCTCTCTCAAATAAATAAATAAAATCTTTAAAAAAAAAAAAATAAAACTGCATTTTCTCTAGATATCTGGAGAGCTGTATTCCAGGCCATGATATATAATTTAGACTTCAAGCTGGTGATCTGAAAAGGCCTTGGCCATATTATAAATTGGTGACCTTTGCAAACTGCATTTAAGTGGTGTAAAAACACCCATTTTACAATCAAGAAACAGTACAGATGGGGAGTTTAACTAGATGAATATAAAACAAAATTGTTTAAAAGCATGTCAATTGCTAGTTCTAAGAATAACTGAATATATTAATAACCAATGATATCCTTGATATTTTATTAGCTCATTTGTTTTATTCACTTATTTATTTAATTATTGTACACAGTGCATTAGAAAAAATTAAGTTAGGATGAATAAGAAAAGAAGCAATAATAAAAATCTCCTAATTATTTAAAACACTTTAAAATTTTTATTTGAATGAGTGAAGATCTGCATATCAAAATCCATTCGAAACATTATACAGATTTAATGATAAACTACAAAGTGCTTATTCACTAGATTACTTCCATGATACAGTACTAAGGTGAAACTTGTTCATGTTCTAGTGCCATCTGCAGACTTTTGCATTTTAACAGTACTTTAGAGCTCCCTACCAGATACATTTATGCCCAGTTTATGTTTGGTTATATTCCTAAAAGATTCCTTTTCTGTTTAAAAAGAACTGCACATTTTAACATTATAAGATCCTTCATTCAAGGGGAAGAAAGGAAATTAAGAATAATACTAACAGCAAAGGACAGCAGAGAGATTATCATGTGCCAGACACAAGTGCCCAGTTAACTCATCTAATCCTAACTTCAACCCAGAGAAGAAAGCTGTTCTTATTATCCTATTTTTTTTTATAAGAAAAGGAAAATGAGGCCTACAAATGTTAAGAAATTTCTCCAAGAGCTAATAGGCATAAGAGTTAATAAGACAAGAAATATAAGACACTTTTCTGATCCCTGAATTCATTTTCTCAGCCAGACCCCACACTGCCTATAGCCCTTCGCACAGGTTACTCTGTTTATTCATCAACACAACTAACTCTATTAAAGTGAATCTTACAGGTCCCACTTTAGTAATTAATAATATTAAGGCCAAAAAGTCAACATACTCAAAATTCCTCAAATAAGTAAAACATTGATTTTTGGATTCAGGTTTATGGATTGATACAGCAGTTTTTGTTGATGTTTTTATTTCCTTAATTACATCAGACTAGTTCCCTGACAAATATTTACTGAATACCTATTACACGCAAAACATTTTATTTTTATTTATTTTTTAAAGATTCATTTCTGTATTTATTTTATTTTATTATTTTATTTATTTATTTGAGTGAGAGAGAGAGAGAGTGGGGGGCAGTGAGGGTCAGAGGGAGAAGCTCCCCGCTGAGCAGGGAGCCCAATGTGGGGATCCATCCTGAGACTCTGGCAACATGACTCGAGCCAAAGGCAGAGGCTTAACTGACAGCCACCCAGGTGCCCCTCATTTCTGTATTTTAGAGAGAAAGAGGGCATGCGTGAGCAGGGGCGAGGAGCAGAAGGAGAGGGAGAGAAGAGAAGCAGACTCCCCGCTGAGTGTGGATCCGGGCTAGGGGCTCAAACTCAGGACCCTGAGATCATAACCTGAGCAGAAACCAAGAGTGGGATGTTTAACCGACTGAGCCTCCCAGGCACCCCACAAAACATTTTAAATACCTTTAAATATACACTATGCTTTCTTTAGTATCTATAAACCAATGAGCAAATGAATAATCTGTGCTTCTCCTAATGTGAGATTTACTACTGGTGGTAGGAAAATTGTCTTATGTGGTAAGTGTAGTCATTTCAGATAGTAAAGAAACATGACATTAAATATCTTTGACTCACAGAGAAATCTATTCTTGTGTATATGTGCTTCCAAGTTTTTTTAGCACATCAGAAGTTTTTTTTTGTTTTTTTGTTTTTTTTTTAAGATTTATTTATTTATTTATTTGACAGAGAGAGACACAGCAAGAGAGGGAACACAAGCAGGGGGAGCGGGAGAGGGAGAAGCAGGCTTCCCGTGGAGCAGGGAGCGTGATGCGGGGCTCGATCCCAGGACCCTGGGATCATGACCTGAGCCGAAGGCAGAAGCTTAATGACTGAGCCACCCAGGTGCCCCAAGGGAAGTCTTTTTAATGCTAGCAGGCACATTACTAATTTCTAGCCACCCTTCTAAAAAAAAAAAAAAAAAAGCAATTAGAGAAGTTTTCAGCTAAACAGTGTCTCTCCAGTTGGGATATAATAACTTTGTTTTTCATTGTTGCTATTGTATTCACCTTTTCTGTTTACCTTATGGCAGGTGAAAATGGCCATATCTTTCCTGTTATCTTTTGGCAGGTGAGACTGGTTTCCAATTTACTGTATCAGTTTAAAACTTTCTTTAAAAATAGGTTCAAGTAGAGATAGTGAGTCAATTTAAAACATAATATTCAACACACAGCATATGTGGTGTGTGGGGAAAAGTTCATGAAGCCTGTACGAAGTGCCTAATATTTGGAAAACATCCTAAGAAAAAAGTTTTCTCACTAGGTTCTCCGTAAATTAAATGGGCTAGCTCTGCAAAGATTCATTCCCTTGAATGGTAAGAAATGAGCAGACACTGGATGACTGTAAGGAAATTTACATGGAATCACTTCTCTGCCTTTGGCTAAGATCAAATGTAGGAAATTTACATGAAGGATCCATGCACACGCTGTAGGGAAGAGAGGGAGGTGCTTACTTCTTGAAGCTCCTGGGCACTATGGGTCTTAAAGTAGCAGCCCAGGAACATTTGATATGTTCCATGTGAGTGATACCTGCTCCGGGAACTTGATAAAGGGAACGTCACTCTCTAGGGTATCAGGTAGCTTTGCAGAAGCAGTTGATCCAGACTTTATATAACATTTAAGATTTTAAGAAATGAAAAACATGCCAGAATGGTGGCATTTCAGGCAAGGAAAAGCAAGAGAACAAGGATGCAGAACTTATAAAGTGTCTCTGAAGAAACTTGAGCAGCAGAGAAGTTTATATGAAAATAACGTAAGAAAGAACCAACATATCATAAACATGACCAGAAATGAAATAGGTAAGATTATTTCAATATAAAAGAGGATAGTTTGCAGCTATATTTATAAAAAATAACTGTTTTCTCAGAATGATTGCGCACTTATCAGGTGAATCATTTTTCTAGTTTTGACTATGATAAACTTGTTTTACATTTCAAATAGAAATAAATTCATATTAACGAGTGGAAGGGAGAGAATAAAAAGTTTTAAAAGAGTAAGAACAGGGCGCCTGGGTGGCTCAGTTGTTAAGCATCTGCCTTCGGCTCAGGTCATGATCCCGGGGTCCTGGGATCGAGCCCCGCATCGGGCTCCTTGCTCTGCAGGAAGCCTGCTTCTCCCTCTCCCACTCCCCCTGCTTGTGTTCCTTCTCTCGCTGTGTCTCTCACTGTCAAATAAATAAATAAAATCTTTAAAAAAAATAAAAAAAAAATAAAAGAGTAAGAACAGCGTTTACCATACCAGATATCAAAATTTATTATGAAGCTATATTCAACTTGGGTACTGTGGATTCAAGGGTAGAAAAACAGACCACTGCAATATAACTGAAATTCCAGAAATAGACCCACATGTGCAGTTAATTTAAAGTTACTGGGAATATCAAGTTTGTGGAAAATACGGTTTTCTTGTATCTCTCAAAAATAGGTATTCTCAAAAACTGCTAGTGGGAGTATGAATTGGTACCTCACTTTGGAAAACAATTATGAAAATATCCATTAAACAGAAGATGTGCATGCTCTTTATCCCAGAATTTCCCTTATATATGCTACAGAAACCCTGGAAATTATAAAGAATAAAACATTTTCACAGGATGCTCTTGTAATACTAAAATGTTTTTAAAATCTCATAAAAGTTAATAGAGAAATGTATATACAAAATCAGTATATTGAAAGACAGAATAACAGAGCAATTAAAATGAATTAAACTAGGGGCATCTGGGTGGGTCAGTGGGTTAAGCATCTGCCTTTAGCTCAGGTCACTATCCCAATGTCCTGGGATCAAGCTCCATGTCTGACTCCCTGCTCATCGGGGAGTCTGCTTCTCCCTCTCCCTCTGCAGCTCCCCCTGCTTGTGCTCTCTTGTTCTCTCTCTGTCAAATGAATAAATAAAAGCTAAAAAAAAAAATGAATTGAACTAAATCTATTATGTATTAACATTCCTAGATCACAAAACAAACAATACTCTACCAACATATACATACACAGGTATTTATATATATAAGTTATGTTTGCATGCATAATTAGCAAAAATATAAAAACCTTCCAAAGAAGCATATAAACCTATTTCAGGACGGTTATAAGCTTTCTCCTCTCCATTTGTGAACTTGGACATAAGATTTGTGCTCTAGAACCTTTCCTGTTAAACTAGACTGATGAAAATCTGCCCAGGAATTGTTTTAAGCCATATATAACCATATATTGAAAATGTATAGACAAATAAACAGTGAAAACCAGGATGAGAAAAAAAATGGTAAGAGGTCAAATTTATTACCACTGCTCCATGAAGAAAGTCTATCTTGAGCTGAGCCTTCTGAAAGGAAAAGAAAACTGAAATCTGTAATCAAAATAAGAACAGGGAAGACCCAGGGACTGGATAATAAGGGGAGCTCTGTAGTGTAATGGGGGAACACATAGTAAGATGTAAGGATAAGGTGGCTGAGGTAATTTTTAGGAATGGGATGTTTATTATTTATCTACACATATGGAAAATGGCAAAACTGAACTTGAATTAAATTCTTCTTAGGAACTTAATTGTCCCTGAGATATATTCTAACAGGCAGCCTCCTGGAAATAGTTACCTGAAGATACTTGTTTAAAGCCATAGGCATGCTTTCACACACCTGTGCTTTACAATCTTTTTATTTAATAGTTTATAGAGCAATAGGACACAGATCAGTGCAATCTCCTTGGATAGAATCCAACTTAAGGGGAAGAAGTTTTGTGTTCTAAACATGAGCAGACACATACACCAAGAGCATGGTGGCTGTTCAATATGTAATTCATCATTCCCTAATTTTGAGTTTGTTGATACAAATAAGAGAGCAATGCAATCCTCTCAATGTAAGAAGGAGATGTGAAGGATGGAGAATGATGAATCATTCATGTGCCTTAGATTACCCATGAGAGCATTCATTTAAAGAAGCATCACCATAAAAGCACACCATGAAACTAAGTAGCAAGGATTAATATACTTCAGATTTAACTATATTAAAAATTGCAAGTAATGCTTAAAAAATGAAGTTTCAAATCTAAATGATGTATTTGTTTCTTAAGATTTCCAATTGCAAAAAGAAATATTTAAATGAGTACTGGATTACTAAATTAATACTAAAAGCCTGTAAACCATGCTATTTGAGAAATAGTCATTCATTGAACAAATTAGCCTGTTCTGTTTTATGGACTTAGTAGTCACTCAATAAACAGATAAATTTACTAAAAACAACTTACCACTATTTTTCTCTTCTCATATATAAATATATATATCTCAATTTTTACCTGATTCTACCTTCAATATTATTAATTTAACTCCACAACTAATTACCTGTACCTTAAAATAAGAAATAAAATAAACATACCACTTTTAATAATAAATTGGAATGCTATCCAACACTCAACCTTCCAATTTGCTTAAAGAAATACAAAATGGTTTTATCTGAATTTCACAAACTGGGTAAAATTCTACATACCCTGCATAGTCGAATAGGCCATGTTTTACTGAATGAGCATGTTCTGTTCACTTATTTATTTCCAGGACCAAATTACCAAATTGTACCTGACCCATGTCAATATTTAACAAATACTGAGCAAATAAGGAAATGAATAAAAAAGTGTGATCCAAAAAAAAATCTCAGCTTTACTGGCATATAAGTGACATATAAAATTGTGAGATATTCAGTGCTCATCATAGTGATTTGATATACATATACACACTGGGAAAGGATTTTCTCCCATTTAGTTAATTACACATCCACACATCCATCACCTCCTGTGTGTGTGTATGTGTGTGTGTGTGTATGTGTGCACACGTGTGTGTGTTCTTTTTTGGTGAGAATATTTAAGTTCTACACTCTTGCAAATTTCAACTATGATATATAGTGTTATCAACTATACTCACGATGTTATACATTAGGTCCTCAGATCTTAATCATTTTATAGCTGAAAATTTGTACTCTTACCTCTCCCTATTTCACCCACTCCCAGCCCCTGACAACCACCCATTATGTTTCTATGAGTTAATAATTTAATTCTGTTTCTATTTTCAGCAGAATGACCTTGATATGTACTGCAGTAAACTATACACCACATAAGGGGACTGGGAAATTATGACAGATTTTCACAATCCTTGCATACCACTCCACCTTGAACACTGATACCTATTTTACTAAATTTGAGTGGAATTGGGAAAAGCAATACACATTTCTGAAAATACACATGCAGATTTGGAAACAGAGAGATAGCAAGGGATTGATGACAAAACTACTCTAGAGTACTGTATACCACCTGTGAAAACACTTTCTCCAGCCACACATAGACCTCTGCAGCCCCCCTCAGGGAGGGAGGGAGTATTCTGGTGCTCACCAGTTATCAGCAGACCAGCCAGCCCCGGAGCATGCGCTCTGCTCAGCCTCATGCCTTCGCCAGTGACCCCTCAGGTTTGGGCCCTGGCTAAATGTAGTATCACATTTTCTCTAATCCTGTCACTAAAGAACAAAACAGAATTACTCTTCTAAAATTTCAGTGCAACAATGATTATATATTATTACTCCACTCAAAAATAGTTCAGGAGGGCGCCTGGGTGGCTCAGATGGTTAAGCGTCTGCCTTCGGCTCAGGTCATGATCTCAGGGTCCCGGGATCGAGCCCCGCATCAGGCTCCCTGCTCCTTGGGAGCCTGCTTCTCCCTCTGCTTCTCTCTCTCTCTCTGTGTCTCTCATGAATAAATAAATAAAATCTTTAAAAAAAAATAGTTGAGGAGACTTAGAAAAAGTGAGTATAATTTATTGAGTTAAAATTAATATGTATAACTATTAAAATGGTTGATGAATTCTCTGAGACATATGAGGTCCATTTTAGTAAATTCAACAATGAATAAGGAGGTAGATGATTCTAATTTTAGCAAATTTCTTCAGATTCATGAATAAAGTTGAATAAAATTTCAATTCATTAGTCCATAAAGAAAAATCTATCAAGACTTTGTCTGTATTCAAATAGAATATGCAAAACTTAATCCTTACTAAATAATATTCCATTTGTGAATTCATTACTATTTAATTAATTTTTATTGTTGAACATATATTTTTGCATAAACTTTTTTCTTACTCTATCACTTGCTTTAGGATATAGAAAAGATACACTTCTCACATTTTTTTAAAGATATCATTTGTTCATTTGAGAGACAGAGAGAGAGCACGAGCGGATGGAGAGGCAGAGGGAGAGGGAGAAGCAGACTCCCTGCTGAGCCAGGAGCCTGACATGGGGCTCGATCCCAGGACCCAGAGATCATGACGTGAGCTGAAGGCAGATGCCTAACCATCGGAGCCACCCAAGCACCCCCACTCCTCACATTTTGAAAAGTTTTCTAGATTTAATACCAACAATTAAATGATCTTTGCCTTTATGCCTACCTCTAGCAATATCATTATTTAAACATAACAAGCTCACAGAAAATGTTTAAATAATTAATTTTGGTTTGCTCCCCAGCAATGGGAAGAGCAAGGGAAGTATTTAGAAATGAGGCCAACTTGTCATCTTCTATTTATCCGCTATTAGATAAAATGTCAATGACCAGTGTTACCAAAGTCATCTCAAGTATAGAGTGCTTTACTAAATGAACCACCCCATCAAAATACAAAAGAGTAAATGTGTTTAAATATGATTAAGCATTTAAAAAATAAAAAATTGAATAGTACATGCATATAAAATATCATAAGTTCCTGTTCTCATTCTTCCTTTTCTGCTCCATGCATGAGCCAATGATGCATACCCTATGCCCTTAACACTCTATCAGGCATTTTGTCTTGTGCATTTTTTAAAATGGCATAGTATGAAGCTCTTGCACTGGGTATATACTGCAGTAATTCACAGCTTTTTACATTATTAAAGTTAGTGAAACTTAGGGGTAATCACATCAAATATGGCACTATGAGAATAGGCAATTTTCTGAGAACAATGGATTTCTACCAATTACTTATTTACTACTTTCATATGCTATATATTCAGTTTTGTTCAATTGCCCCAATGTGCTCTGTTTCTGAGGTAGTTTGATTAATGAGGATTCTAGACAAAGGAAATTAATTGAAACTTAGGAACTGGTGAGAGACTGGCATATGGTAATAAAATAAATACATGATTTTTTTGTTGTTGTAGGCACAATAATTTTGTCTTGGTTTCCTTTTTACATGTGTAGTTCAGATACAATTCTTCATCTGGGTAAAGAAATAGATTGAAAAACTCTTACAAGTTTCCTTGAGTCTAAACAGATGTTATATATACCAGAGAGTGATATGGCTTAAAATGAATATTTTTGTTCCATCGAGTACTGTGTTTGTCTACTTAAGTGATTTAAGGTACGGTTACTCATGAGTGGTTTGGAAACACTGCAGACCTGTCTGGATGAAGATTTACTCATGCATAGCCTGTTCTACTAATACCCAACACAAAGACAGTATGAGGAAAAGGTCCTGGAGAAGAAGAGACCTCATAAGAAATCACAAATACACAATGCTCAGTAAAGTGTGGAAAACAAAGGCAAGAGCAGACAAAGGGTAAAATGGATAAACTTTATGAAAAGAATATCCAGGGTAATAATTGTCAAAAACAGAAATCTTATATAATCCACCAAAATATATTTGAATATCAATACCAGAATAGGTCTTAGAATTAAAGGCTAATTTCAATTATAACTTTTCACTTATCTGAACAAGTTTCAAGAAGGCGACTTTGGATGTTTAAAAAAGTTAAAGGAAGGGTCCTCATAACAGAAACCTTCAAAAGCACTAAAAATTAATCTAGAAATAAGAAAACTGTAAGCCTACTCAGTGTATTAAAATCATTTTTATATGAGTTACCTGAATTAAAACCTTAATGGAAATATTTAGAAAATAATGGTAGTACAAATCAGTAAATATATAAACTGGCAAATAAACAAAATAAATGGTAGTAGAAATAAGACCATATCTGCATAGAAAAAAATAGGTAGTACAACTTGAATTCTGAGAAATCAAAGCTACGTGTATCACTAAATGGATTATAATAAAATAAAGTTTAAAAGTTTTGAAGCAATTTCTTGGTAAATGATTATCTTTACTGTTCACAGAAAATGCTTTTAAAAAGCTGTAGGAGATGTTTATCGCAGGAATGGTGAATTGTTTATATCATATGTGCCCATTCTGATCAATCTATTGTAGCTGCCTGGAGAGATGGATGAAGGGCTTCTCCTAGGCTTTGGAAAAGAAATGCAGTGATTGATTACAGTATAGGAGGATGACTCATTCAAGCTAAATTTGCTCATTTTTAGCACCCTTTCTCTCTTTCAAAGAAGTAAATTGAACATTAACACTGTAATTTCAAAAGTAAATTCCTTTCTTGAGCATCATATCCACTGTAACACACCAACACACATGCTCTGTGAAACACTCTCCTCCAAAACAGTAAAATTTCAAGGCTAGGAAGTGAGTCATTTCATACATTTGTTACTAATTTTTTAAAGTGCTCAGTGTGCAGTACTGACTGAATATATTAGAGTCCAAGTACATAATAAACTTCCAACGATCACAGCATGAGCCACAGACTCATGAGTAAAGCATAGAGTGAACTACACTACTTTTTCCGGAGACAAACAGAATCACTCATGTTCTGAATAATGTAGCTTCCCAGTCCTAATAGCTTCACCAGGAGTCACTATTCTTCATTCAAGACAAAAAGTAAAGCATTTCCTACAACTCTCCAAACTGTCAATTATACCAGGGCACTCTGAAAAGTGATGAGGCTATTAAGAAACAAATAAAGGGAAATTAGTGAACAAAAAGCAAAGCTAAACTATACTACTTCAAAAAACCTCTTCAATTAGTCTGACTTCGCTTTTCATATTACAAAAGTAGTGTGTATATATATATATATATATTTACATACACACACATATATAGAATAATATATAATCATATATTTTGAGGTCTATCATTCAGATAAAACTTTCCTGAAAGTCATGAAAAATATTTTGTAATTTGTCCTAAATATATTTCAGAGGAGAAAAATCTCAACTATTCATCATTAAACATGCCTATCATCTATATTCAGCTACATTTTCCAAATTCTCTAGCTTGCTTTCCAAAACAGTTTATATCCAAAATAATTATAATTTTCATGCCAAAATAATTATAAATTAGAATTTGTATCAATTAATAAATAATGTAGCTTAATTTATCTAGGACTTTCTCCCCCTTTCTTCTAAATATTTTTCCATTTTGAGGTATGCATATGTGTAAAATTTCCTAAATTATTTCTCTAACAGGCAGGGCATTAAATAACAATGTATTTGTTTTTTTCTGAGCAGGACTCCATTAGGGATGCAAGACTATGAGATCCTGTTCTTTCTTTTAAGGAGTTCACAACCTATTTGAATATTTAAATATTAATACGAGGTGTAGATTAAGTCCAGGTGTGGACTATAGAGCACATTTATGTGGCAGAAATGGGAAGAATTATTAGGCATTAGACTTGGAGAAGGAGATAAGTTAGAAACAAGCACTGGAATATATGTGGGAATTGAGCAGACTACCAGGAGGAGACGTGATATGATTTACACAATGCCAAAAGCCTAGACAACATGAGAAAGTCAAGGAGGCTGGGAGAATCAAGTGATCATTGTATGGGAAGTGGGTTGAAAATCAGTATGCATTTATTTTTATGATGTGGATTTGGGTTAAATCTTGGAGGGCTTATATTGGTTTAAATTTTATGATAAAAATAAATAATATGTGTGTAAAGGAGAACAGTAAAGGAATTTAAGCTAGTGACTACATACATGTGGTCAATGTATTAGGAACTTTAATATGAGAAAAGGGAACAAGAAGACAGGATATGAAAACAAGATAATTCAAAAGAATTAGGTTATGAAGCAAACTGATTTTAATGAAAGAAGAAAAGGGAACAAGAAGACAGGTGAGAAATAGTGAAATATGAAAACAAGATAATTCAAAAGAATTAGGTTATGAAGTAAACTGATTTTAATGAAAGATAGTAAAAGTGCAAATAAAAGCATTATGGGTCTTTAGGGCCAAAACCATGCTAAATTTAATTTTTTTTCACAGTACCTGGAACATTGTCTAGAATATAGAATTCTATAATATAGAATATACAATATTCTAGAATATAGAATTCCATAGAATATAGAATTCCACAATATTGAAAAAAGGAAGGGAAAGAGGAAGATAAGCAGTTATTAAACACAGTCTGTGGCAGACATTGGGTTAGGCAATTTCATGTGTAATATTCATTGCATGATCATAATAACCTGTAACTACTATTACATAACTACTTTTACATAAAGAAACAGATTAAATGAGGTTAGAAAATTTACTCAATGTCACTTGACAGGCAAATTATAAGACTTAAATTAATAACTAAGTTTGCATAAATCTTGAGCCCAGGTCCTTGCCACCACACTGGGCTACAGGAAATAGAAAAATTCTAACTCACTTGCATTATAAAGTACGGATACTTAAAGGTCACAGAATAAATATGAAAGTATTTTTAAAAGGTCAAAACTTCAGTGATCTCCTGAATTTAGATAGTTTCTACCAGTAAACATCAGCTTTAGTTATGATAACAAGAAAAATGTTAGTAAAATTTAACTTCAGTATTTAATGTACGTTTCAAAGAAGAAGTCAATCATGTTCTTTTGTTTATATAGCTTTTTTCCCAAATATAAAAACCTCAAAGAGTATTTGTGTTTGTATTTATACTAGTATTACTCAACTATAACTCCACAAATATTGAACAGAATATTTGAATGAATAAAAATTTAAAATAACTATTTTTTTTTTTTTTGCTTTTGAAGTTCTGAAAATGATGAGTTAATTCCTGGTCTCCTTGCTATTTTTTCATATTTTTATTGTAGGACTACTGTACTACTTTAATATATTAGGACTCCTCTATTATGCAGATTATATCCCCCTAAAGGTTGCAATATTATAATTGTTAAGAGAGTTGACATAGAGGCAAGGAAAAACAAACAAAAACCAGCCAACAAACAAAAATCTTTTAGAATATTTCAGTAGTCTGTAAAGTTTTATTCTCACCCTAAAGATAATTCTTTTATGAAAAACATATAAGGTGCATTCTCTGAACTTGAAAATATAATTGCTATTGGAATTCATGAAAAAAGATTAGTTCAATAGTTAACAAAGAAGTGCATATTTTTTCTTGATATTTGATATGTAGAGATTAATTAAAATGTTTACTGCCAGAAAATAGAAAAGAGAATTCAATGCAAAAAAACCCCAAAAAAACAAATAAAATAAAATAAAATAAAAACCCAAAGGAATCATATGATTGTCCATTCCGTATACTAGAAAACCACGAATATTCCCAAAAAGAGAACTTAAATCACACTCAGCCAACCAAGCAATAGTGAAACAACCAGAGGGTTGCTTTTATTTTTCTAGAAAAACAAAATCCAGATAAGTCCTCATAAACATAAAGTGATGTGTTTGCTGTTAAGCAAAGCAAAGCTATTCAATGAAGTACCTCTGAAAGTCAAAGAATTGTGATCAGTATGGCATAGCCAGGTGGATGACTACAGTTGTATTAGAAAAATACTGTTCATTATTGTATTTTTAAAATATTTATAAACATTATGTATAAAATAATATCTAAATAATTTATATAATTTTTTCATATTTCCTTAGAGATCCAATCCCATCAAACATTATCAAGATAGGAGATAATGAAAAAGAGAAAATTTGCCAGGGCAAATAAAGTTATTTGATGATGGTAATTACATGCTTAAACTGCAAATTATACAAGGTCATGTTTTTATACCATGTAGAATAAATTCATCAAAATACACAGTTTAGAACATCAAATTTTCTATAAATTATCCTTACCTAATTCTTACATGAATAAAACAAAACAAACTTTGATTTTTATTACTCATTTTGTTAAAATTGAGAAAGCAATTCTTAAAATTAGGCATTAGCATTAAAGACTTAATCTATGCAATCTGTTAAATATATCACTTGTGTGTCATAGAAAATGCCCTCATTTCATGAGACTTACAAGATTGCTAAAAGATAATGGAGTTCAAATCAAACTTTAACAGAGGATATAGCAAGATTTTCTTTGAAATGTCATGGCCTTTAAAAAACAGTATTTCAGAATAAAAAAAAACAGGAAACATAGAATACATGCAATGAATATTATAAAATGAAGCTATCTACATTTGCATCTGGAGTTAAAATAACAAAAAGAAGCAACAACAAACAGAAAAGCAAACTGTGCTGTTTATAAATGCAGAAGACTCAAAATGTCAAACAGGCTGCTCATCAGTTACACTTCAACAATCACAAGAGTAGGTTTTTAGCTACTTAGCACTGTAAACAACTCCATTTTAAGATATTCCTACAATTTGTTTATATTTTTATTAATTTTCTGTCTGTGTCATTTTAATTAGCCACAAAATGACAATCTTATGACAGTGTATCTTAGATCTTGCAGCTATCAATAGAGTAGATACAAGATGCACCCAATCAATCTAGTAGCAAGCAGATCTTATACTTCATCTCGACTTGTCAATTTAGTAATGTCTTAGTCACTGATTTTTTAGACAATGTTGAATCCTTAGTCCCTAAGTCAATAAAATTGAATTGGCAAAAAAAAAAAAAAAAAAAAAAAAGTCTTTTTTACCTGCCCAAAACACTAATAAAATAATCTAGGAAGTAGTTCTGCTGTTTGGGTTTGCCGAAGTTATTGTGTTATGAATAGATTTACTTGTCAAATTTGTAGAGATTCAAAATGATATCCACTGCTCCCTTGTCAATTTTATAGGTAACTTCATGGATCAAATCTTTCTTGGTGGCTCCTGGATTTAAACAAAGATGCTTAGAAAATTAGGTGACAATACTGTGACTTTATATACAGGGTTTATGCATGTATTGTGTGTCCATGTGTATAAATATTTAAATAATAAATGGATAGTCAAAAGATAAAACTTGATAATAACATTGGCATCAGGCAAAACTGAGTTTCACCAAGACTGGCATGGCCAATCATGCACAAGGAAATCTTGAGCAAGTCACTTGACTTCTTTAAGCTTCAAATTTTTTTCCTCAAAATTTTATTTGTAAAATTGAGTAAGTATAACTAATCCCAAAACCTTAATAAATACTATTATTATACATAGTACCATTATTTGATTTAAAGCTGACGGGGCAGAAATAGAAGTTCTTCTAACAAAGCATAATTGTAAATGTTCATAAGAAGGGACTAGAGTTAAAAAATATACAGTATAATCTATTCTGCAGGAATATGCAAAAGGAAGAAATTTTGAAATAAATTATCCAACTCCCTCATTTTATATGTGTGGAAAATGAGGCAAGGAAGAAATTTTCCCAATTTTCCCAACTGAATTTGGACCTGATGTAATTTAAAACCAATTTAAAACCAGTCTAGTATTCTTTCTTGACATCTGTGATTCCTTTTGCCCAGATGTAAGAGCTTTCTGATGGTTACAATGGCCATCTCATTGGTCATTGGAGTTGATAAAACTTCATGTGTGTACTGTAGGAAAAACTGCCTTCCCAAATACATGAGGAGCATTCTTAGGTAAAAATACTCAATAAGAATTGAGTATTCGCATATTTCTTTCCATTCAGTGAGTACCTTGTGTTTTGCATTCTTGGAATCCAAGAAGGATGAATATTCAATCAATTAATATCTTCTAGGACAAAGAAGATTAATAAATAAGCAAGAATAATATAGGATGAGAAGTAATCATTTCCTTAATCTACAAACAAGGGATCAAGAAAAAATGATAAAGGAGTTAAAGAGAGAACAACTGCTACTGTTTAGAAAAATCAGGAAGGATTTCCTACAAGATGTAGGGATAAATTTTAATTGGTCAGGGAATATGGTTTTCTGTGTCCCATTATGTGCACAGCACTGTAATGTGCATTATAAAGAATTACTAAGATAAAAAACTATCCTTTTACTCAGATACATCATCACATTCATTCTCTAAAATAAGAATTTTTTTATTCATTCTTTATTCTATTTTTATTCTTTTCCTATTATTTTCATAATTTTAATAGAGGACCAGAGTTTGTTTTAAAGTATTTTTTTGTGAAAATAGAATACATGGCAAAACCATTAAAATCTCCTATTGAGTCATCTGTTCTCTTTGTAGAGATAATTCTATACACACACAACACGTGGTGCTTTATGGAACACTGTTTTACCTTTCACAGATATTGTGACATCATTATTTCCAGATCAAGTAATATTCCAAGAGATTTGTTTAAAATCGTGAGATAGAAAATGAGAAATAGAAACTTCAGACCAAAGTCATCATATAAATTTCATGCACTATTGAAAGCATCTTATTTTCTTTCTTCATGAATAGTGACTAGTAATTAAAAGAAATATAATTATTTAAATAATATCAAATAAATTCCTATCAAAATGGAGCTCTATGGTTATGGTGTCCCACCCCCCTCTTTTTTTTTTTTTTCAAGCTTTAGCTGTTTCTCTAACTCCTCTGAGGATTGCAAACCAGGTTTATTTTCAAAGTAAACATTATGTTTTACTGAAATCCCTAACTTTAATAATCCAGGCCCCCTTTAGGTAAACCACTTGATATGTCATTCTCTTATTTCATATCGTAAACCTTATATCCAGAGCTTTTATATTTTCCAGCCTACCTATTAATTGAAGTATATAAGCTTAATTTTAAAACTACAAGAAATAGAAAGAAATAGAATATACATTCAGAATATAGAAAAGATTTATTACCTCCTAAAGGGAAATAATACACAAAATAGAATCAGAGTCTGTGATGCAAACATTTCAATAATTATTTTTTATCCTTGAATTCATACTTTATGGATCTTGTAAGATATTAGCATAAATGGATATTGATAAAGTCCATCAACATTTTTTTAAAGCAATTCAGTATGGAAGTACAGCGATGAGAAATAAAATTTAAAGATTTAACTCAAAACACTGTTTCACACATAATTTTAATGTTTGAAAGTTAAATAATTTAGAGAAAACAAACTTTAGCCATTGAAAAAGTACTTTTGACATTCATGTCAACGAGGCTTAAGTCAGCATGTCTCTTCTGATACTGCAATTTGCTTGGCTTTATATTGTCAATTACAATTCGACTTTCTTGCTAAGTCGATACAATTAGATTACTACAGGGACTTCATTACAACCACAGGGAGGACAGCAGCTGAGGTATACAATTTTCTTCCTATGATGCCAGCACTACTGAACAGTTATTGGAACAACGGTCTGCAAAGGGGCAATAAAAGCTGCTGTCTAAATATTGCTATGCCATTATATCATCTGACAAAAGATAGCCAAAAGTTTAAAAAAATGTTAATGCAATAGAAGTATTGATTGTGCCATTAATCTGATTGGGAAGATTACTACAAATTGTTTTTTTTTTTTCTCACTTATTCATTTAAACATAATTCAGATTACATATTATATGTAGGCCTTAGATTCCTAGTGTGAAATTTGATGGGAGTTAGAATTTATGGATATCTGATATGCTTCCAAATAAATGTGTAACAGTGGAGAATAATAAAATATTCTTCTTGATTAGGTTGCTGTTTGCTCATAACAATACCAATTTCAGAACTGAAGTTTACATCCTATACTGATACAATCCAGTATTATTTCTTACCACCACCGTTTAAACTATATATGTTAGAATTCATATTCAGAATTCTACTTTCAATTGATTCATTTCCTTCTTAATTATACAAGGTTTATCTCTTCTGAGCTTTATGGTCTATTTTCTGCCATCTGCCTTGATATAATATATCTCATGCATATTATTGAGTCTTAAAAACATGGCATATTTCACTACTTTCCTTTTTCTAAAAAGCAACAAAATCTATTTTAAAAACTTTCAAACAAATCAAATATTAATAGTCATGAAATTTCTCTTACCGAAACTTTTATGATTCTTTTACTAGAGAAATTTCATTTTATGTTAACAGTGATATTCAACTAAATTTTAGCGAGTGCTTACTATGTGTCAACGTTGTAATGGGTTCAGAGATTGCAAAATCATTGAGGGGAATGGAATTGTCCTTTATAGGTCCTCAGAGTTTAGCAAGATAGTCTAGTAGAAAACCAATGACAGTACAGGGCAGTAAGTGTCCTGTGCTCCCCAGTCCAATAGTGTGAATCTATTTGTTATTATGTATTTCAATGATCAGTTTAACCCAAGTGTGAGGTCTGTAATGCATCTACAGCATTTTTTTGTTTTGTTTGTTTCTGTTGCCTCTGGCATAGTACATGCAAATATGTACTGAATTATCTTTGTCAAGTAAATAATACCAACTACATCTGCCCTGGTCTGGTAAGCTGAATAATGCCCTTTCCCAATATGTCCATGTTCTAATGCCTAGAACCTGTGAATATTTTACCTTACATGGTAGACAGCATTTGCAGAGGCGATTAAAGGTTTTGAGATGGAGAGATTATTCTGGATTGTCAAAAATCTCCTTATAAAAGGGAAACAGGGGGATCAGAGTTAGTAGTAGGAGGTATGAAATATGACAGAATATGAGATTGAGTGATTTGGGGAAAAGGCCACTAGCCAAGGGACGCAGACCAAGTTTAGAAGCTGTAAGAGACGAGGAAATGGATTGTCCCCTTGCCCCTCCAGCAGAAACACAGAAATGCTGGCATCTTGATTTTAGACTTCAAACTCCCAGAATGGTAAAGGAAAAAATCTGTGTTGCTTAAGCCACCTTATAAGGTTTTGATAATACCTTATAGCAGCCATAGGAAACTAATATACCTACTTTCCAAGAAACTGCCAAATTAAAATGTTTTTCTTTTGTCCTCACATTGTATATACTGATTTGTAATTTGGAAAGCATAGTTATAGTGGTGAGAGTACAAGTGTTTTCAAAATATTGTGAGATTTTTCACACAAAAGTAAGAAAAGCTGCAGATGACAAGAGATGAAATAAAAGTCATACTGTTTCTGAGAAATGATCCTATATTGGAACCTATTACATATTGGAACCTATTAGGTTTTGGAACATCTCACATGGGATTGGATTTCATCCTCAGAGTCACAACCTGTTCCTTTATGAGAATAGGCTGTATTTGGATACAGAGTTCATTATTTAATAAGACAGCAGTTTCTGACTGGAGAGCATCAGAATCAACTGGAAATCTTTTTAAAATACAGATGGCCAAACCCCACCCTCAGAGTTTAGGCTAAGAGTCCAAGAATTTTCATTTTTTTTTTTAAAGATTTTATTCATTTGAGGGGGGCGCCTGGGTGGCTCAGTTGGTTAAGCAACTGCCTTCGGCTCAGGTCATGATCCTGGAGTTCTGGGATCGAGTCCCGCATCGGACTCCCTGCTCAGCGGGGAGTCTGCTTCTCCCTCTGATCCTCCCCCTCTCATGCTCTCTGTCTCCCATTCTCTCTCTCAGATAAATAAATAAAAAATCTTTAAAAAAAAAAAAAAAAAAAAGATTTTATTCATTTGAGAAAGAGAGAGAGAGAGCACACACGTGGGGGAGGGGCAGGGAGAGAGGGAGAAGCAGACTCCCCACTGAGCAGGGAGCCCAATGTGGGGCTAGATCCCAGGACCCAGGCTCTATCCCAGGACCCGGAGATCATGACCTGAGCTGAAGGCAGACACTCAACCATCTGAGCCACTCAGGCGCCCCAAGAATTTTCATTTTTAACAAGTTTTTGGAGGATGTTGATTCTGCTGGTCCAAAAAACAGACCTTAAGAAACACTAATGTAATGGAAAGAATATGAAACCTAGAAGATCTGCATGCATATATTTGTCAATCTCTAGCTATACAATCTCTTAACTCCAGGTTAAACCCCTAACTATCTCATAGGTTGGCTGGGATGATCAAACAATAAAATATTTATAAAATTCTAAGTAGGCTATAAAGTCATATAAATACACATTGAATGTATTAATAAAAGCCAGCAGTTTATGCTTATAAATACAGTCATGTTATTTAATACTCTGGATAGTTTTCTCTGACTATAGTATTTACTTGCCATTTTTCAAGTTCTCTGTATGTATATTGATTACTTTGCAAATTATAAAGAAAATATGCATGAATGTTTGTGCATGTGGGTATGCATGTACATATGTGTGTAGATATTGTAATGATTATATGGACTCTAATAATTTGGTGTTTACTGATTTGAGAAACAGACCCTTAATATTCTAATTTAAGCCAATTTTTTCTTTTTTTAAAAAATTGTGGGCCTACTATATTAGTTACATTGTTATACTGCATTGTTGAAAACTCAGTGGATACTTAGCCTGGGCAAAATAAGAGTTTTATTTATCCTAATTAGCAAGCTATTTATTTCCTTATCTTAGACTTTTTTTTGTAATGAGTTATTGTATGACACTTCATCTGACTAACTTTTTGCATCATAGAAGTGGCTTTATTTGGGTCTGCTTTCCTTCCTAATTTATTATCACCTGAAAATTTTATTAACATTAATAATGATGATGAATGAAACTGGGATTAGTTCCACTCTTTCATGTGTCCCACTGGGCTATTTTTCTCCTGCAGACCACTGTCATTCATTATCCTTTATTCAAAGCCCTTCAGGCAAGATTAAGTGCGAGTCATTTCAAAATAGCAGCAATTTTTTTTAAGAAAATATACCAGATATTTCCTCAAAGTCAAGGTACATCTGCATCTTGCAAGGTATTAAAATAACTATATACATATTTGTGTCTATTTCTGTAGTGTATGTGTGTGTAATCACACATATGTAAATATAATATGCATGCACGCATACATACACACACGCACACAACCATGTACTGACAGGCACAAAGGTATTGATCCACAGACAGAACCATAATGACACAGCATGTTTGACATAGGAAACAGTGGACTGAAAGCCCAGTAGCTGCTCTCAGATCCCACAGGGCTCCATCGATCAGGAGCTGGCTGGCCCTGAGCAAACCCTCTGTCTGCAGCCTCATCTCTCTTCTACGACAGTAAGGCTGTCCGAATTCTCAACGGCCAAAACCCCTTCCAACCTGAATATTCTATGATTTGGCCATAGTAGAGTGCCTTCAGGAGAAAAATTAATAAGACAAGAAATTTCTTTTATAATAGCTTGTGGAGAAAACTAGTGGAGCCTCAATGAGCAGAAAATTAAAATATTCTGATAATTTTCACATTTTTAAAAATGCAACTCTGTTATGCTAGCATAGCAGATGCCTGTACTCTCTATCAATCTGACTGAAGAGAAAATTTTAGTTGTCTAGTACATAAGAAAAATTACAGACCTACTCAAAATGAATGGAAATTCATGTTCAAGAAGACACCACAGAAATGGGCAGCCCTTGGCCCTCCAGTTCATCAGTTTGCATTAAATAATGAGAGGAATAAAACCTGCCACCTTCAGACAGATGGACTTTGAATCTTCGAGACAGGTTGTGGTCTTTATCTCATTTACTATCTGTCATAATGATGGGTGAAAATATACTCTGCAGTATTTGTAAGCCTTTCATTTTAATGGACTGATAGCCCCAGATGCGGCCCTTTTATGACTGGCTTCCAGCAAAATATTTTAGAGCCTCCCCAATTAGACCATGAACTCTTGCCAGAAGTGGAAAGCTTTGCATTAACCTCCTTCTGCCCAGAATATGGGACAGCACTACCATAGAAATTATCCCACAGAAAATATGAAGGAAGGGATGAATTCATTTGTTTCTGAGCATTTTGGTAAAGGATGATGTTATAATTTAATAATTTAAAAAAATTCAAATGTCTAACTAGGAAGATTAGCATTTTGATGTACCAAATATGCATTTTAATTTTTCATAAGTAGATATTTCCATATGGTTTAAATGATAATAAAAGGTTATGGAAATTTTTGGTAATAAAATGCCTATTGTTTATTTTTTTTCTTTTCTGCAAATTGAATCTGTTTCCTTGTACTGCAATAACTGTAACAACTTCAGAAACATTAAGTGATCTGTGCAGAATATCCTTGATGTGCTTCAGTTAAAAATAAATGGCCTAAAAACAAAACAAAACAAACAAAAAACTGCCATCTACCTTTTGGAAACCCTAAAATCTAAGTCAAGGTGACAGATTAGAGATTAGGTAACAGATTTAGGACAACTAATAAATGCCAGAGTGTAGTAGTTTCTAATATTACAACATTTTCAAAAGTTAAACTACAAGTTGCCAGCTTATAGACATTCTTCGTTTCAACTATTTGTAGAATATGTTAAAAGATTTTAAATTGTATACCTTGCAAGTTCACTCTCCTAACAAACCTGGCTTTAATGCTAGAGCCACTAGTTTATTTCTTTTAATTTTTTTTTTTTTTAAAGATTTTTTTTTTTTTTTTTTTATTTATTTGAGAGAGAATGAGAGACAGAGAGCATGAGAGGGAGGAGGGTCAGAGGGAGAAGCAGACTCCCCGCTGAGCAGGGAGCCCGATGCGGGACTCGATCCAGGGACTCCAGGATCACGACCTGAGCCGAAGGCAGTCGCCCAACCAACTGAGCCACCCAGGCGCTCGCCACTAGTTTATTTCTTAAACCAAAGGCATTCTGTAAGCATTTCTTGAAGGATCTTTGGTGCATGGCACTGTACTACCCTACATGAAGGATATTAAAGAAGCCCAAAGATTTTTAAATTAAAGTGGGAGAGTAAAAGTACTAAGATAATATTCAGTGCTTCCAATAGTAATAGCAGGTATGAATAATTCAATCAATAAATTATACAGAGGCAAGTCTCTTCTTAGGAAAATGGGCTGGGGAAATGTGATTTACATTTCTCTTTACTACACTTTCTTGCCCCTGGTTGACTCAACTAGGAATATCAGAATGCCTAACAGTAAAACTGTAAAGTCAGGTTTTGTTTTCTCTAACTTTAGTGGCCTCAAGAGTAAGTACATAAAACAGGGATTCCTTCTGCCATGACCATCTCTGAGCGTTTATATCATTTCCAATTATTCCCCATTGTAAATAATCCTTTTAAGAATACGTCTGAACATAAATCTTTGTCTGAACCACTGATTTTGTAGGAGATATTACTGGAGAGAGGACAAAAGTCATGAACCTATTTAAAGTTTTTGCTATATATTACTAAATTGATTTTCAAAAATGTTATACAATGGCCAACCTCAGATAATAATGTCCATTTCACTGGACCTGGAAAAATGTGGAAAATTATCATTTTAAACGTTTAGGTAATTTTATAGATAACAATGCTTATTTTATCTTATTTCAAGTGAGGCATTTTTCTCCTATATTTATTAGTGATTTATATTGCTTCTTTGAATTATTTAAATCTGCTTACTTTACTAATTAGATTTATGTTTTCTTGCTAATTTGTACATGTGCTTTATTTATTAATTTTACCAAGACTTTGTGATATTTGTTACAAATATTTTCCTAATTGCTAGTATTGTTCTAATTTTGTATCATTTTATTTGTTTCTTGAAAGACATTTTTTAAGACTATGAACTTTGATCCCCTTGTTGTAATCACTTAGGGAACTCTAGGCCACCTGTCCCTCCCAGCCCACTGACTTAAAAATTTATCATTAAGCTTGTTCTCTGTCTCTCTCTACCATTATACCATATTAATTCTTGATGGTTTCAATATCCACATAGATAATCTTTATAATACTCTAGCATCTCAGACTCTAGCCCTCCTCTGCTCCAATAATTTTGTTCTCTACCCTAACTTATCTGTTCAATAACATAATGATACACAGAACCTTGTCATGGAGAAAATCTTCATCCTCTCCATAATTCAATTTCAAACATCCTTCCTTTGACCACTTCCTCTTATCTTTTAAGCTAACTACTTCTCAATGGTTCTTCTCTTTGGTGCTCCAATCCAATGATTAAACCATCACCCTACTCCATCCTCATATCCATCTTCACCTATTTTAGATGCAATGCCTACTGTTATAGTCACTTTCTTGTATATATCCCTTGTTCCACTCTTGATTTTTTTGTACTCATTTGTCAAAACTACCTCTATATTTAAATCCAATTCTCTGCCTATATAGCAAGTGCATTCCCCCATGTAAATGTAGTGAGAGAAGGACACACAGCCATCCAGACTGGTCTCACTCACATTAATTTCATGATTGCAAATATCATGTTGGCTCTTTCTGGACCATTACCTTTCTCTTGTCAGTCAATTCACTCTTCTAACTAGGCCAAATGAGCTTTTCACAACAGTTTCCTCTTTCCTCTAATCTCTATCTCCTTCTTGTCTTCACACTCATGAGAAAAAGGGAAATGAGGGAGAAGATAGCTTCTCAATTCTCACTTCACTAAATCTAGAGTCATGCTTTCACTTATACCCATAAACTCCATCCTTCTTCCTTTAATGGATGAGCCATTTATGCCCCTCTCTAAGACAAATCTCTAGTCTTTCTTCTTACTAACGCTCTAACACTCCCCTAACTGATCAGTTCCCTCTCTACAGAATCTCTCCTACAGTCTTATAAACATGCTATATTTTTTCTTATTATGAAACAAGGGCCCTTCACTCCACACTCTTCACATTCTCTTCCAGCTATATTGTCTCATCTCTCGGCTTCATTTCATAGGGAGAAAATAATCAAACAAACATACAAAAGCTTAAACAACAAAAAAAACCTCAAGAGAATTGTTTATTTTGTAATCTTCACATTTTCTTCTAAGCCATATTCCTATCAGATTTTATCCTCACCAATGAAACCAAAATATTCAAAAGTGACCAGTGATTGATTACAAGATCTCTCTTTTTTAAACAAAAACTCCATACAGTAGAAGCATTTAACCCTGCTGACTTCCTTCTTCAACAGTTTCTTTATTTGGTCCACTGGACACCATTCTCTCTTGGTTCTCACTCTATCTAACTACCTCATCTTCTTAGTATTTGTAGTGGATTTTCAGCATTCATCTGGCCTCCAATCCTCTTGATTGCCCTACAGCTCAATCATATTTTTTCCCCATCTATTTGCTTTATTCACATGTATATACTGGTGACTCACTAATGTAAATCTCCGTATATTACTCTGAAATCTGGGATCCATTATCTTTTCTTCAATGAAGTACCTACTTAACATCTTTACTAGAATCTACCTCCACAGAGATTGTTCCACACAGAAATGAGAAGGCTGGAATTTTATACTCAGTCATTAGTTAAGGGTCTTCCCATTGTGGGTGACTCAAAGTTTGCAGGCATTCCCTGATAAAGAAGAGTCTCATCAGCCAGGTGCAAGTCTCCAGAGGGGAATTGAGGGGTAATCTACTGGCAGTCAACCTTTACAATGCCTAGGGGATGCATGAACCAGCTGGTAAATAGTATCATGGCAAGACAACAATAGCATATCTGCACTCTGGAATAAGCATCTGATGGCTATGTTATGAACCTGACTAAAAATTACATCTATATGTCTTTTTATATTAAAAGTGGCCTTACACAGCATTATTTTTTAGTATGAAGTTTATTTTTGTTTAAAATAAGCATTTTATTTTTAAAATTTTTAATTTTTTATTTTTAATTGAAGTATAATTGACATACTAGTTTCAAGTGTACAACACAGTGATTCAACAATTATGTACATTACAAAATGCTTGCCATAGTAAAGTATAGTAACTGTCACTAATGAAAGTTATTCCATTATTATTGATTATATTCCCTATGCTGTATTTGTAATCCCTGTGACTTACTTTATAACTGGAGGTCTGTACCTCTTAATCCTTCAACTATTTGCTGTGTTATGAATTTAACTAAAAAATACATGTATGCATCTTTTTACATTAAACATGGCCTTGTACTATATCATTTTAAGTATGAAGCTTAAAAAGATTCAAATTAATTCAATTATTGTATTTAAGTATAAATTCAAATCAAGCATATATAAAAATTAAATAATCATATAATCCACCACTTTGTTTGGAAAATAAAACCTTAAAATAGGGTTCAAGCCTTCTAATGACATTTTTTAATCACTTTAACTTCAAAGTAATTATCATTCTGAATTGAATATGAACTTTTCCATGAATTTCTTTATGCTTTTACTACATATGTCCCTATGATCATTAAAATATATGCTTTGTACTTATTTAAAATGGATCACCCTACATATATCCCTCTTCAACATTATTTTTCTGTTAACATTATTTGTGAGATTCATTCATGTTTTATGGGGAACTATAATTTACTCAGTACACTACTAATCTCGCTTATGACTGTACCATAATTTATAAATGTAATATCCTTTTGATGGACATGGAGATTGTTTTTATTTCCTTTATACAAAAAAAGACTGATTAAACATTCTAGTCTATATTTCCCTCTGCATGTGTGAAAGGTTTTCTCTAAGGTTAAAATGTTCTTAAAATTATTATTTTTTCCTTTTTTAATTTTTTTCCTTTTCAAATCAGCAAAGAAAAATTCAAACTCTCACTCTTTGCAGATGATATGATACTTTATGTGGAAAACCCAAAAGACTCCACCCCAAAACTGCTAGAACTCATACAGGAATTCAGTAAAGTGGCAGGATATAAAATCAATGCACAGAAATCTGTTGCATTTCTATACACCAACAAGACAGAAGAAAGAGAAATTAAGGAGTCGATCCCAATTACAATTGCACCCAAAACCATAAGATACCTAGGAATAAATCAAACCAAAGAGGCAAAGAATCTGTACTCAGAAAACTATAGAATACTCATGAAAGAAATTGAGGAAGACACAAAGAAATGGAAAAACATTCCATGTTCATGGATTGGAAGAACAAATATTGTGAAAATGTCTAGGCTACCTAGAGCAATCTACACATTTAATGCAATCCCTATTAAAATACCATCCACTTTTTTCAAAGAAATGGAACAAATAATCCTAAAATTTGTATGGAACCAGAAAAGACACCGAATAGCCAGAGGAATGTTCTTAAAATTAAATACGTGGAACTGTACACTTAGATTTTTGCATTAGTACCTATTGTCAGGAACAATGAAAATACTTAAAAGAATGCCAGTAAAGTTGACTATTTGGACAATTTACATGCCTTTTATGCATGAAGGCAGAAGCAGTTGTTCTCCCTTGAATCCATTCCAATATGTGGAGCATACGAGATGGTGCCGCTATTTGATTGTTCTGAAGAGCTGTTCCTGAGTCTCACTGGGATTATCTTTTTTATTGGGTAGATTTTTTTTTTTTTAACATGACACATCTGAGGAAATAATGACACACTGCAGTACTACATTAGAGAGGAATGTGGAGAAAATGGCATTTTTTTATGTTCCAGGTCCAGTGCTAGAAGATTTATATATACCCCTTTAATTAATCCTTAAAACCCTACAATATTAATATATAGCAATTTTTCTGCTTTGGAGAAATTATCCCAAGTCACATAGCTAATAAGTGAAAAGAGCCTGGATTCTAACTCAAATTTATCTCATGACATGGTATGGATGAATAATGATTAGGTAAGCTTGGTTTAATTAATAATGCATATGACAATGCATAGCTTAAATAATTAATATAGATTTTGTATGTTAAAATCCCAACTATATTTCAAGAGTCCAACAAATTCCAATTCTTCTTGGAAGCCAGTCTCCATATGTAGACTGAGATTTTCCTTTTGTGCTTCTATAGCATCATTTTAAAAATCTTATTGTACTATTCTATAGTTGTGTGTTAAAACTATGAGTATACTATCCCTCATTAGAATTTAAATTTCTTGAAAGCCATTATCTAAACTGTGTATCTGTGGTATCTTCTAGTCCCCACTTCTTAGCAAAAGTCCAGTCCCTAAGAGGTAGACATAGGAAGCCACAGTATAAAGGGGAATGAGTCCATTACTTAAGGGAAGTGCAAGCAAATAAGCAAGGCACGATCATCACAGCGTATTGGGAAATAACATAATAGGCATGCAGAAATAGAATCAATAAGGAAAGGAAACAATGCATAAAGCAAGAAAAATTTCAAGTACAAGGAAGATTTTTGGAAGGGACCTAATATATCTTGGGGGAAATACAAGGGCCAAGCTCTTATGGAACATCAACTCAAGGCTAGTCTTGCACAGGTTACCTTAGAGTCAGTCCGTGAAATATGTCCACCCTTAGGCCAATACAAGCCTGGATTCCAGTATACATTAGCTTTGAAGAAAAACTATGGATTTCTTGGTCCAGAAGAATGCCTTGAAACCAATAGATACTTAGCAAACACAGCCATGGAAATTCAGAAACAACACAAGGCAAACCCTTCATTTTATAGTCAGTAACACCGAGAACCTGAGAATTTATATCACTTGAGAATGGTCATGCACAGCAAACTAAAATGTCAAGGAATGCCTGTCATCTATATAAATATTTTAATTCTTTTCATTCAAAAACAACTTTTAATGTTATTAAAAATACTACCAAAGAAGGTTAAGCATACAAAGACATAAAGAAATGGCTTCTGACTTCAAGTATCTTTAAATTAATAGTATTTTAACAATAATTGCATTTTAAACAAGGCAATTATAAAATTCTCAGGTTTTAAGGTAAAAGTTTTAAATCTTCATTTATGTTTATATAAATACCTCAAAATGTAAATATGAGACAGAAAGATCCACAAATGGAGTTTAGATATGATTAATTTTTTTTGCAACTGATACGAACTTGAGTTTTATTTGCTGTAAGGTACAATTTACCTCTCTTCTGTGATAGCAAGATTTTATTTATTAGAGGTCTTTAAATATAATGAAGTTGCTACTTTCTCCTGATAAATTTTATTCTATTTAGTGATTAAGCTCCTTAAAGTCAGGACCCCAGTCCTATCTTTTTTTTCTGTTCTCAGAACGCTATGCAATTTTTGACTATAATGTAAGTATTCAAAGACTATATGATGAAATGATTTAGTTCTACATGACCTGTTGATCTTATTGTCAAAGTAAGATTGCAGAGCAATGCATCTCACCTTCTCACACTGCTACAATGGTAAAAAACAAAACAAAAACAAAAATAACCAGTATACTAAAAATAATTCAATTTCCTTAACAATACAGCTTAACTAAAGCTGAAAAATCACTGTGCTTATTTCCTGAGAAACTATTATTATTGTTTCCTGAAAATATACTACTCTCATTTGTCATTATTTTTTCCCCCCTGATGAACATGTATCAAAATTGTTAATGTGTCATTTTCTATATCAAGGAAGGCACAAATTTACATCTAAAGAAGAGAAATGAGGTATCACCTTCATTCTGTTGCCAACATCAATTGATTGCCAGTGGCTGCCTGGAGTGTTCTTTTTTTGAGAGGAATTTTAAGGCCTAGTGTAGGCTCCGCAGGAAAACATGCCAAGATCAATTATTGACATCTGCCATGGGCATACAGGAGAGTCGGTGAGAAAACATAAGTCATGAATCTTCTTATCCGTGCATTAGAGCTTGAAATATATAGTCACTTTAATTATTAAGAGATAGGCATATTCTTACAAGATGAGTACAATGACAGGTACGATAACACGGACTTTTGGGAACCTTGTTTACTACATGTTCTAATGAATTAATAATAGACCTCTAAAAGGACTGTCATTTCTCCAGGATACCATTATCAAAGTAATAGAATGTCATGGTTCATACGTTTGTATCCAGTATTAAGCCAATTTAAGGGTCAACTGTTTCAAGTCTTCCAAAAAATAATAATAAAAAAATAGCTAAGAGAGAATTGTTACTTTTACATAAACATATTCTAATGTGTCTCTTTTTGTCAAAAAACAAATCTTCCTTTTACAAAGGAGAAATGGAATTCAGAGAGGCCACTGTTTAACTCCACAGACTTCTACTACCCCTTATTTTAGAATAAGAAGATCTGGGTTTGATGCCCAAATGGACCACTCAGTAGCAGTGACTATGGAGATCAAATTAACCAATAATAAAGTCAATGATCTTTGTTTGTACCAAAGGGACATTAATTAATTCTAATATTACTATTTACGGTCTACTTTTATCTCTAATCTTGCTCTCCAATTTTGAACCTAATTTTAGTCATCTGAATTCAATTCCTGTTTCTAACTTTCCTGAAGCTTTGTTTTCAATCTCTTGATTTTGGACTATATACTGGCTCCAAATAACTTGCCAAAAATATTCAACTGAATGTTCTCTCCCCTTACCTGGAAAAATGCTTCCTTCAAATGTAACAATCCATAAATAACAAGCAAATGCTATCTTCATTAAAAACAAAAATATTTGGTAAATTCTAGAATTTTGCTCATTCATGTTTGGTATCAAAGAGAACTTGAGATAATTGACTTAATTTCCTCCTTGCCAATAGAAGCAGTGCTCCTTTAGGAATTATGTAATGTGGACATTTTGAGGAATAGGAGTAAACACTAACATCCTCAAATCAGAAAACATACTGGAATTTTATGCAATTTAGAAAGAATGAATAAAATGGATAATTGTGCTGAAAATGGAAAGATGAAGTAAGTGTTGCCTCCTAATTTTGTGTTATTTTACTCACTGTGTATGTAATTAAACAGTTACAGTTTTTATGAATCTTCTTAGAATATATCAGAAAACTGAGAATCATTCTTTGTACCCCTTCTATATCAGATCTATTTTTTAAATAGTATTGACAACACCACCCTTGAAATATATCATTAATGCAACTATTTTTCTCCAACTTACCTACTACCACCTAGATGCAAGACAAAAAGATATAAGACTTACTAATATTGTTAAAATAACCCCTTTACTAGTCACCTCATTTATACGTTGTTCCATCATTTCCAATCTATTCCTTATGTAGCAATTTGACTTGCTTTCAACATATATCTGATGATGTCATTTTTATTTTTACCTCACAATCACTAATGGTTTCCTATTGCACTCCTTATTTGATTTATAAATCCCTCAACTCATACCACCTCCTATCTCTATCAGTTCTAGCTCCAATGGTCTTGTTCCTCAACACTACAAAAAGCTTTATATCCTTGAAGCCTTAATTCATGCTGTTCCCACTACCTGTTATGTCCCTGCCCCATTCTTCCAGCACTCTGGCTCCTTCTTATCCTCCAAGTCTTCAGGTATCAATTACCTGCTATATGTCAATGCAATAACATCACCTAAATTACCCCCAACCTCTCTCATAGAGTCTATTTAATCTGTTATGATCCTTCCAGCAATTGCAATTAAAATTTGTTTACTATTTTCCCCCATTAAACTAAAATCCTAAATGAAAAAGTGCAGAGATATTTTATTCAACATGATACATGCTATATCTAGCAAAATGTCTGAATATAATAAGAGTTAAATATATATTTGTGGAAAGAGTGAATAAGAATCCTATGATGTGGTTTCTTTGTAGTCACTGTTTATGTTGGTGGTAGGATCATTGTCATTAGCGATGGTGATGAATTGTTTGCTTAGTTGTAGTAAGGGATTTTGTGTATGTGTGTGTGGTATAATTGAGACTATTAAATATTAGAGATAATAGGTAAACTAGCCAATAAGTGGAGAAGCCAAAATATAATTCAGTGTCTGATGCCAATCCTGTTGCTTCTAGTAGTATACAATACTATTTACATACTCATCATATACTTACAGAGCATAATGAAGTGGGAGTACTATTGGTCTACAGTCTAACAGCCCTGGAGTTAAACTCTGGCTTCTCTATTCACTGACTATATCTTATCCTCACCTTTCTTATCTGTAAATTGGGTCTAATAACTTCTACCTGTTGGCCCTGTTTTGCATACTGACCAAAATTATAAAATTATAAACATAGAATTGGGCATATAACAATAACTAAATGAAATTGGATTTTGTCTCTTCTCCTCCCCAGCGATCATCAGCATATATTTGGTCTCCTTTGGTTGCCAAAGTGTTAATTGTCCTTCAGGTTGCAAATTTCCAATGCTGTGTTTTGTTTTGTGTTTTTACTTCTGCACCAAGATAATCATTGCTTAAATATCACTTTCATGAAATCTCTTTCTCCTTCAAAGTCTATGATGGACTTCATACCCTATATACTATTAATTCATTCAATTTCATAATTCAGTAATAGTTTATGTCCTGATTTAAAATAATCCTTTTCAAACAGACATCATTTCCTTCCCAATATGGCACATTGATTTTCCATAACATTTATGCAAGACAATTTGGCAGCAGTTATAAACCACATGCACTCTTGAATGCCACCCAAATTGACAACAATTTCAATTAACTATCCAAACTGTGAGTCCCAGCAAAATGCATAGGGTAGAGAAATAAAGTGCCAATTATCAAATAGCTGGAAAGTATTATTGATCTCAACTTCTGAGACCTGCACGATCAAGAAAAATGGAAAATGAAAAATTTCCAAAAGAACAAGCATTTCAGGCTTACCTCGATTATGTTACCACTGACAGATGGAAGCCCATATACAAATATACACATGTGCCTTATGTAATCTCATAAATACATTTCCACAATATTAGCAAAAAGAATTCAGAATATTATTCTAAAACACTTTTTAAAATTGTAGTTAAAAATCTAATTGTGACACTTGTAAAAGAGTAATTGTTCCTGCTATAAGGGACAAAACCAGCTTTCGGAAAGTTTCCAATGAATGATAACAAAGTTTATATGATCCTAAGAATGAGAACTAAGATTACAGTGTCATTGATTATTGTCAGCAGGAAAAGCATATACTTATTCCTTTGTCACTTGATTACTGTGAGCACAACAAAAAGATAATTACATTACAAAGACTCGAAAGGACTGCTTTTTAAAAATGAAGTGCCAAAACTCTGCAAGGTGTAATGAAAATAGCCTATAAATGCAGCTTTCTACAAACTCATTTCAACCTACAGTGCTTTACGAGGTTTCTTTTTAAATGTCTGATAAGCATAACAATAATAAAAAAAAGTCTGGTAGGCATATCATTTTAAAGTTTTGGACTTGAAAAAATGACAAAAAGAAGATCCAACCTCTCCCAAGATCATTAACACTCCAAGGCAATAATAGAATTCTTGGGACAGTTTAGGTGAAATTAGACTCAGGTTACTGACTAGCATGAAAAAACTCAAAACAAATTATTCCACCTTTAAAATTCATTATGAATAATGAAGGGATTCTTTACTACTGTTGTTTCATTTGTTTTATATATTGCAGTGATCAAATGTTTGTTTCTATTATGAACTATTTTTAAACCTTTTCATTATGTATCATTTTATTTTTAGAAAAGACAATATGAAGATCTCAATGGTTGCCTTCAGCTAAATATAGGTTGCATTTCAGATTGTAATAATATGGAAATGAGCTCATTCATATTTAAGAGTAAACAGAGTTTTTCCTGTGGTGATATTTATTTCATTTTTTAACTTATTCTCTTATTTTAATATTATATAATGTCAATGCTGGGATTATAATAAAATCAATTAGTTTCCTGACTGAAAATTACCTTGAAACAGTACCAAATTATGTGAACAGAAGATTTCAAATGATAATATCTGCCACCAAATGTCTGTAAGTCACTTTGAGATCCTGGAAGTTGTAGGGTAAATAATAGTATAATTTTCCTGGAAAAAAAGTTTTATATAGGCCTCCTGGCATAAAAAAATAACAATATGTGAAAATGAGAAATATTGTATGAAAAAGTAAAATTTAATTGATGATATTGAGGTAAATGTCATCCATTAATCAAGACTATGTGAGGTTTAAAGATATAAGATTGGAGCCTTTCTGTTTAGCACTTTAAAAACCAGGATTTCTTCAGAGGGGGAGAAGAACCATGAGAGACTATGGACCCTGAGAAACAAACTGAGGGTTTTAGAGGGGAGGGGGGTGGGGGATGGGTTAGCCTGGTGATGGGTATTAAGGAGGGCACATATTGCATGGAGCACTAGGTGTTATACGCAAACAATGAACAATGAATCATGGAATACTATATCAAAAACTAATGATATAATGTATGGTGACTAACATAACATAATAAAATAAAATTAAAAATAAATTAAATAAATTAAAAAGAAAAAAAACAGATTTTGATACATCATTCTCAAACCTGTTATCCAGAAGTGAAGGCAGAGCTAAATCTGTTTCCTAAGGGGTGATAAAGGGTGCTTTGTCAAAGAGCAATGGTTCATATATATTGCATTTCTCTTTAAGTGGTACTATAAAGGAAGTAATCAGAAGGAGGAAAGAAGACAGCAGGAATATGGGAAGCAGAGTTATCAATTACCTTTTTATTCCTTTATACATAATAAGTATGACAGCTTTGAGCACCCTGAGCTGTTTAATGTCAGGAATAAAGTCAAATTAAATTTTAAAATACTAAATTCAGGGGCTTATTGATGTTTATGTTATAGATCTGCCCATCATGGGGATTTCAATTGTAACAATTTTATTTAATTCAACTGATATTTACTGAGGATCTACTAGATGTAAATCACTGATCCAGGTCCTGCTGCAAATCCATGAGTAAGACAAGTTTCTGGCAAGGTAGAAACCGGCTTTTTTAAAGGGGATAGAGGGTACATACAAATGACCATAATATAAGGCAGAAATTGTGTTTCTTTTCAAAAGATAAGAGACATCTGTTATAAGACCTTACAATATAGACATTGCCCTGAGGCAGGGCAGATACAAATGTGAAGAAATCAAGAGGAGAGCTAAGTAAGCGCTTGTTGTTGTACAAACATGAACACACAGAATATCTTCAGGAATTGAACTGTGAAGTTGAAAAAGTGAATGCAAGGTAGTCATAATCACATATTCAAATAATATTAATGGGATTGCAACCCAACAGTTTTTACCATATACTTCTAAACCTCAAATTAGTTATTTCTTTTAAAAATTAAATTTGTTGATTTGATACTCTTAGCCACAAAAGACTTAACTGTATTTTTAATAATTAAAAAATAAGCACAAATCAGGGAAGAGATCTTTTTGTTTCAAAATATTCAAATAATAATCATCAGCTTGATAGAGACCTGGGGATTAGAATCACCTATAATGTCTATTTATTTTCTTTATCTTAATAATTTATTTCTCCTTTAAAAATCTCAGACTCAAACATAATACTTACTATGGAATATCTAAAAACTGATTCTTCCCTCATTAATAGGTCTATCATTTTCTTTTCCCTTGGGAAATAATCTTCACTACCTCAAGTAGATAGGTTAAGGGAGTGTGTGGGTTTGACTCCCTTTATGTGTGCAGGTATAAGATGGTGTAGGGAACTCTCAAAAAAAAAAAAAAAAAAAGCCACTTAAAGGAATTACTGCTTTTAAAAAATTGCTTCTGGGAATAAAGATATTTCAGAGTTGTTTGAAACTCCATTTTTATTGGTCTCTATGCTAAAATTTATACAAATTAATAATGACTCATAAATTAATGGAATTAACACAAATTAACAAAGATTCATACACTGATTCATGGTGATTTATTTTGTCCTTTGCGGAAAAATATTTCCAGCATACAAATGGTAATGAGAAAATTATTTTCTTGGCAAACCTCTGTTCCAGAAAAAATTGCAGTGAAATTCATTGGTGCAATATCTTCCATTAAGAAACACTTAGATATATAGCTAAAGTTCTAATATTACCTATGCTACCAAAAGATCAGAAACAATCCAAATCAATGTTAGGAAAATGGTTTAACAAAATATTATATATGAATACAATGAATTACTAAGTAGCCATTAAATAATCAAAAATGGTTTTGAGGGTATGTCACTCATGAGAAAATTTAGTAAATACAGATAATATATGTATCATGTAAAATATATGCAAATATTATATACAAATGTGTATATATCAAGTCATTTGGGATTTTTTTTTAATTCTTGGTAATTCTTGCTGCTCTAGGCTACAAGGATCTATTTCTTCGAGGAAGGAAACAAATAAGCCATTAAAAATAACAAGAACAAAAAGAACAATGAACAAAACAGTAATTCATCTTTTGACTTCCAAATTAGGATTTCAGGAAACAGTACTTATGAAAATTTGTCTTTTGTATTAAAAAAAACAAAAGGGTTTTTGCCTATGATAGGAGAAGAAGATTTAGGATTTATAGCCACAAACTTGGATTAGTCAGAACCTAGTGTTTTTTTCAAAGGACAATGAACTGGTAGAGTTCAGATTTTTTATGGGGGTAGTTTCACGATAGCAGGGAAAAGATTAAAAAAAAGGGCTCCCTGATCTGGGAAAAGGAGTCCATTCAGAGGGTCAGGTATATACAAGCAAGAGGGGGCCTGCATCCTGCACCTGCCCGCTACCCAGGAGGGACGCTGCAGGAAGCGTGCACGTTGAATGGATGTCCTCCACAGAGCCCTGGAAGATTTAGCAAGAGTTCACAGTGAAGTTTTTATCATGTTTTAACTAGAATCTAAATTTAGAATTTAATGTACATTGTTAGTCACCTCTGGATTGAATGAACTGAAACTAGTAAGTCTGTACGTTTGTGGCTGTAATCAAACTTAGATGGATCATTAACAGAAGAAATGCTAAAATAGCATGTCATTAGAGTCTCTTTAGATAAAATTTATAAAGCCTGTTCCTTTGGGACCATGAAATTCAGGTAGCTTGAAGTGAAATGTATTGAATAACAATTTTAAGATGATATATTCTTGCACATAGTATTTTGTCACTTACATAACACGAACTGAAGCGTTATTTCTTACTACCCCCTACCATTAAATACAAATCCTCCTAAATCACATGAAGAATTTGCAATGGTATATTCTGTTAGGTTGCATAAATACTACATAAACTATGCTTCAAATAATTAAATTTCAAGACAAATTTTGAATCTCTGAGAGTAATTAACAAAAAAGAATGCAACAGCTTTAATAAACTTCTAAATTACCCATTTAAAACACAATTTTAATTATGAAACTTGGCTTAGGGAAAAACAAAAGTAGCCATTACCCCCTAACATAAAAGAATCAAAGAGCTAATATTAAACCAGCCAGTAAATATATACAGAAAGCCAGCATTCCACAAATGGCCAAGTACGGAGAGAGATTAGGGAGGTGAAAGTAAAGTCATTACTGTGCAAATGGCTGTAGGAAAGAATAGCTATCAGATACTAAGGATAAAATCTGAACCAAATCTTACTGAATCATTTTGCAATTTGTAAAGATTTGAAGACATATATTTGGAAAGGGGTTGGGTAAGATGAGATAAACCTTATTCAGGTTGAGTAGTAGTCTATAAAATTGGTCATCTATAGCTCGGAAAAAAATCTAAATCAAAATGGTGACCAATTCACATTTCTTACATGGCATTAATTGATGCTATCAAAAGAATCAAAAGTAAAAAATATCAGAATCAAACACATGTACTTTTGCCATTAAACAACTAACTGAATGATTTGTTAATGAAATTGACCTATTGATATTTTTAAACTAAAATCATTCATAGTTTAAAAACTATATCAGTTCAGCTGCTGCCTTCAGTGAGTACAGGTCCCTCACTGAACCTCATTTGACAACATACAATAAGTTATGTGACTAGTAGTAGGTTTGATCACCAAGATTAAATTACACAAAATTATGTCATCTCATTTACTACAACTTGCCTAACATTTCCTAGATTAAATGTACTGCCAAGAAATTGATAAAATGACCTGTTTCTTCCAGCTGGAGGAATGGCTCAAGAAGATGTTTAGTGATGGAATAATGCAAAAGGCATGACTCACATGATGTCAGCACTGGACTGTGGAGGCTAAGTCCCTGCGTTTAAGGAGCTCATGGTAATGAGAAGAAACAAATAATTAAAAACAAAATGTTCAATACCAGAGACAAGTAGAAAGAACACAGAGAAGAGCACAGGACACTACCTCCTTGCTTGGGTGAATACATTCCAAATGGAGTTACATGTAAGGTGAGTCTTGAAGGAGTTCAAGAGGACAAAAGAACATTCAGACTGAAGCAAATGCATAAAGGTGTGAAAGAGTTTGATCCATCTGAAGACCTGTAGATGGTTTTGTGTCATCTGGAGAATTGAGTGTTTCTATGGTAGAGTTTCTTTCTCTGTCTTTACTGAAGTTTCTTAACAGACTCAAGCAAACTCCGACTTAATCATGCTGTTAAATAAAAAAGTCCTTGAAACAGACCAAATATCCCATGGTCAAAGGTCTAATAAACTAACTGAAAAGAGAGCAATGTGTCAAAAATGGAATGCAAGGTAGATTACCCAGTGAAATAAATACTCAGGGTCTTTAAAAGGAAATTAAATATCTATGCTTTTTTTCCATAAAGTTCTTTCAATTTAGTTATTAAATAGTTTACATAAGTAGATTACAAGCATTTTGAGGGCATGATAAATACATTATTTCTCTTTGGACATTTCCCTATTCTTCCATTATTCTTCACACCTCTCCCCAAAGCCCAATAAAAGATTTCACATAGACTTGGTGTATAGTGAATATGTGTTAAAATAAAGAATGGATGGGTAATGAATTAATCTATAGTACAGACTGTGCATATTTTCTAGGACAAAACAACTGAATATAAACAGACAAGAATTTAAGAAAAACGCCTCAATCGTTTAACAAACATCTAAGTGAAAGGCAAAGTAGCATACAAACTTATAGCTACCATCTGAATTGAAAATGAATTAAATCTACCAAAACAATCTTGAAGAATTAATCCATTTTTAAAACAATATAGCAAAGTATAAAAAATAGAAAATGAAGCACATATTTTTCTGTATAGAATACTGAATATAATATACTCCCTGTACCCACTGTATACAAATGTACAATTCTTACCCCTCTCTACCCAACACACACACACACAAAACATGTAAACTAAAATTTCTAACATGATCAAAGGTCTGTATATAAATTAAAATAGGTAACATGGTTGTATTTTTCAATTTATGCAAAAAGATATTTGGGGCTTTTTGTTTTCCGATATGCATTACTGGAGCATACTTGAAATGCCCTTTTTGGGGAATGGCAGCTTGACCCAGAAAAACTCAACTTTCAAACTTTTGCTAAACATCTTTGCTTCTACTTCATTTTCAGCTGGTACTATAGGTGTCCTGTAGCTAGTTATAAATGCTTGAAGAAAGCGCGTAAGTGAAAAGAAAGTGAAACAGTGTGTAGGTATAAAAGAAAAATAAAGACTAGTGTATATTTGAGAAGAGACGAGAGTTAAGAAAATAGGGGGTGAAGACACATTCGAAACCTATAGCATCTAACAAATGAACAGTGAGATATGTGGAGAAATAAGTAGTAGCCATACTCATTGTATCTAGTATTGTTGAACATCACAATAGTAAATGACCCAATCGTTAAACTTATCATTTCATATATATAAGGAATGCTTATTAAAATATTTTAATATAACATAATTATATTGACCTTAATGAAAATTATATTTAACATAATATAAAAAGTCATTTAAAATAGATATCACTATGATAATAAAAGAGAAGAATTATGCTCATATTCACATTTGGGTACTTTCTCACAACAGCACGAAGAGTATAGAAAGGAAAATATATTGAAAACCTCATTTTTTTTTTCTTTCATAAATGGCTAATTCTACCATGATTTTGACTATCATCTATTAAGAAACCAATAAAAGCTGTGCTACCTAGGTCTTTTTCAATCAGCTTTTGGGAAAATGTTCTTAAATAAGGCAACAATTATCTCAACCTAAAGTTTCAAACATTTTTTTTTTCACAACTTGGAGTTGCGTATAAAAAAATCCATTTTATATCATGACTCAGTGAACATTTAGATATGTATGTATTCATTAAAACTAGGATGTGGGGCGCCTGGGTGGCTCAGTTGGTTAAGCGACTGCCTTCGGCTCCGGTCATGATCCTGGAGTTCCGGGATCAAGCCCCGCATCGGGCTCCCTGCTCAGCAGGGAGTCTGCTTCTCCCTCTGACCCTCCTCCCTCTCATGCTCTCTGTCTCTCATTCTCTCTCTAATAAATAAATGAAATCTTAAAAAAAATAAATTAAAAAATAAAACTAGGATGTGTGCATGTGTCTATTCTATTCCATTGAGTTCTGTTCCATCCCATTCTTTCCTAGTCTATCCTCTCCTAAAGTATCCTACTTCACTCCATTTTAATTGAAATAATCTCAAGTTACATCCATCCAAATGATTATATGACCCACCAATAGGTCAGGAGTGTAGTGAAAAAAAAAAAAAACAAAACACTGTGCTAGAATGAAGCAAAGTAACAGGATGGTATTTTCTCTGCTCTAGTTCCCTAAAAATTAATCTTACCATATTAATATATCATCAATTTTTTACATTTTAACAAGTAGGTTTAGATGGTATTCATTTTTTAATTTGAAAAATCATATAAAATTAGTGTTATCCAAGATATCAAATCACCTAATGCAAAACTTACATAATCTATGCAAATTTTTTAAAACACACTTGCCAAAAGTGCTATCCAAATTCTCTTTTCAAACAACCTCAGTATAGGGGAATTGACTACTATGTAAGGACACCTTTAATTTATGTCTGATATAACCATATTTTACTTTAGACCTTGGTAACAACCAATAAATGGCAGTGTCAAACTCAAAAAATAGTAAAACTCAAATTGTATTGTTTGCAGTTTAAAAAATGCATAAACTTTACCTTTGTAAATTTTGGCATGTGTCTGTATAGAATAATTTTCAGTAAGAAGGGAGATAATTTTATTAATTGCCACATCTATCCTTCCACTCTATAGCCCTCTTTATTTACACATTGACCTTCACAGACATTTATGAAAACATTTCAACCCTTTCTCTTAGGGTGAACAATGGTTCTTAGAGTATCATGGGCCTCAGAAGAGTGACAAGCTGAGCTCAATCTTTTTTCTATAATGAATGAGACCTGAGCAGATCCTGTTACTCTAGATGTGACAAAAAGGGAGACTTCTCTGCTCCCAAGATAAGAATTGTAAGCTCTTTTGATAGTTATTTGGTGAGGTTTGAGGGAGTATGGTTTCATCACAGTCTTTATTATTCCATACCCATGTTTCATTCCCTCAGCTTGGTAACCTTTGTTCCTACCATGTCACTGAAGACCTCTTACCATCTTCTCCTCTCCCACCTTGCATAGGCCCCTATCCTGCTTCCCCCACCCCAGATGTTCCTGACATGGGTCTTAACTACAGCCAGCCCACAACAATAGCAGCCCTATAGAGGGTTCTGCCTCTCAAGGCTTTGGACATTAATATTGAGTATCTATCTGTCTGTCTGTCTGTCTGTCTATCTATCTATCTATCTACAGAGAGAGTGGGGTGGGGAGGGGGAAAGGGGGAGAGAGAATCTTAGCAGGCTCCACACCCAGCGTGGAGCCAGATTAGGGGCTTGACCTCACAATGAAGATCATGACCTGAGCCAAAATCAAGTCAGAGGCCCCACTGACTGAGCCACCCAGGTGCCCCTTGAAAAGATACTTAAATTCTGCATATACTTGTGAGTATCGGGAGGCTGCAATCCAATGTGTTATTTTAAAAATCATTTCAAGTAATATGCACCAAAATATTAATTATATTAATAATGAAAACTATATAATCATCCAATAAGTAATTAGAATTAATATATACCACATTCTATATGAGACACAAGGCACTGATAAGTGAGTGAAGGGAATATAAATTAAATACAAGAAATTATCTCAGTTCTGTCCTCCAGAAAATTAAAATTTCACTGGAGAGGCACAGCACAATTACATTTAGTTTGATCTTCCCTATCTACCAACTACTTTAGTCATTTATTTTCCATTTTACCCAGTTTTCACATTCCTTCAATACAATTTCATATAATATCATGCCTTCTAGTAACAAGAAAAGGGCAATCCAGATATTTTTGAAAAGAAATAATTCCAAGATGGAACACAACTCTAAGAAAGATAGAATAATTCTGATTAATAGAAAACTACGAGAAAAAAAAGTACCAACTTAAAGCATTTCTTGCCAGCTTTTTTTATTACCCAAAGCCTTTCTGGATACTAAGAAAATAAAAAGATGTATTAGTTATATGTTTAACAGATGCGTGCATAGTTAACATACCTCTTTTGTATTAAATTTATGATTCAAGAAAATTGTGTTACCTGTAACTAAAAAAAATTAGGGACTTTTGAAAGTACTCTTAAAAAGTACTATTTTTTACAATTTTATAGTATTTGGAGCATCATTTTACAGTTCTAAATTACGTCTCTTTTATCTGGACTTTTAGGATGTCTCATTATGATTTATTTAAGTTACAGCCTTGGCCAGAAACCTCTATCTTTAGATTTTAAGCTTTAAAATGATAAGTTTTATGATGCAGTTTCCAGAAATGTATTTTGACAAAAAGCCAGGGCTGCTTGTTTCTAAGCTTTGCAGTCCTAACCATAAATGCACTTGAAGTTCAGAGAACAGAGAAATAAACATTAAGTGGATTTTTCAAGGAAGACCTCCAGATAGAAAAATGGCTTTGGCTGAGTTTTCAAGAAAAAGACGTATTTAGCTAGGTTGAGAAGCAAAGGGTCATGGGGCAAGAAAGATGATATGGTTATGAAAATAACAGAGGAGAAAAAGAAATATTGTAAACTCCTTTCTGATTAGAAAGAGAATTTATGTTAAATTATGTGGGAAAGCAAGTTTGTGTAAATCTTTGTGTGTGTGTTTCTAGAACATTAAAATGTAAAAAGTCATTTCCATGAACGGACATGTTTCACCAAACTAAGCTTTAAGGAGTAGATAAAATAGATATCATTTCCCTTTTACAAATAAAAAAAAATGTACAGTCCAGAGATATCCTTGAGCCTCTATTTTTCTCAGCCTCTATTTCCTCATACTCAGTAAAATGGGAATAACCTATTAAATGATAGGTCAAATCTAACTTCATGCTCTTTCACATACTCAGCGAATATTTATGGAGCAGCTACTATATGCCAGGCACTGTTTTAGATACTTACAATAATTTGGCAACAAAACAGATAAAAAGATCTACCCTGGCAAGGATTATATTTTACAATGGAAGGCGGATGATAAACATAATAAAAAATAAATTATCTGGTATATCTGTAAGTGCTTCAGAGGAAAGAAAGAGCTGGAAAGGGGACATCAATTTGAGAGACAGGTTGAATAGGTCCTACTACACTTTTATTTTATTTTTTTTATTTATTTTATTTTTTTTAAGATTTTATTTATTTATTTGAGACAGAGAGAATGAGAGAGAGAGAGAGAGAGCACATGAGATGGGGGAGGGTCAGAGGGAGAAGCAGGCTCCCTGCCGAGCAGGGAGCCCGATGCGGGACTCGATCCAGGGACTCCAGGATCATGACCTGAGCCGAAGGCAGTCGCTTAACCAACTGAGCCACCCAGGCGCCCCGGTCCTACTACACTTTTAAATATGTTCCTCAAGGTAAGCTTTACTGAGAGGAATCCATACAGATATCCAGAGAAAGATAATTCCAGCAGAGAGAAGGGCCAGTGTAGAGGCCCTAAATCATAAATTCTCCAAGAACATTCAAAGTATGATAGAAGACCAGGGTGGCTGTAGTGGAAGCAGGGGCAGGGAATACTGGGGGAAGCTGGAAGGGTAAAAGGGCAGGGATGAGGTTCATGCAGTGATCTGTGGTCATTAAAAAGACTATCTTCATTCAGTAAAAAGTATAATCAGTGGGGGACTTTTTTAATAGAGTGATAATGTGATCTGACTTAAGGAGACTTACTAAGTAATCAGAGATGTTTAAGGTTTGTCTTGGGTAACAGCCACAGAGGTCATGAGGATTGGACACATTATGATATACCACATTTTAAAGATATACTCCCAAGTTTTCCTTTAACCAATTGAAAGGGGGGTTGAGTAAAAGATAAGTCAAATATAATACCAATATTCGGCCTAGGTAAATGTAATAATGGGGTAAGGATAAACTGAGATGGAGAACTGAGATAGAACATGTTCTGTGGAAATAACAGAAGTTCAGTTTTGTCTTTTCTATGTCCAAGTGGATATATGAATCTGGAGTTCAATAGAGCAGTATGGTCGGTAGATAAAATCTGGAGCTATAAGTCACCACATTGGTGGTATTTAGAGATCTAAGGATGGAAGAGGTCATCAGAGTTTGTACAGAAAGAAGAGGCCCAAGGACTCAGCCATGGAGCCCTCCAAAGAGAAGAGGTTTGAGGGGATGAAATTAACAACGGTGAGGAGGTGACTAACCAGCAAAGGAGGAAAAAACTAACAAAAAGATTAACTGGTGAGTTTGGAGGAACACTCAGAGTATGTGTTGTCCTGACAACCAAGAAGGGGAGTGCACAGCCATCAAATGTAGCTGATGCCTAGTGAGAATTGACCACTGGATTGAACAACATGAGGCTTTTCTGAGTTTCCTGAGGGCAGGATTTATGTTCTTATTTCTCTGTCCTATAATCCAGCACAGAACTTTAAAAAGTCTAAGTGCAGTGTTGTTTCCATCACAAACACTGGTTCTCTAGCTGAAGTGTTAACAGAATACAGAGAAGTACAATTAGTTAGTCCATGCCAATTTTAAATAATAGAAAACAGTAATTAGGTGTTGCCTGAAAGTGGGTTATTATTTATGGTTCTCTTTTTTTTCTTGGTTTTGTTTTGTTTGAAATAAATATTTCATTATTCAAGATAGATTAGAAGCTAGTGAAAAAAGTAGTGGGAAAATAATTAAGGTGACTGTTCAAAGTTGGCAAGTGACTGAGGTGACACTTCAGGGAAGAAACAATGATGTTATGTGAGAACAGTATGTAAGATATACATTAGGAAACTGAAAGGTGCCAATAATAAATAAAAAGCACTAGGGTGCCTGGGTGGCTCAGATGGTTAAGCATCTGCCTTCGGCTCAGGTCATGATCCCAGGGTCCTGGGATTGAGCCCCACATCGGGCTCCTTGCTCAGCAGAGAGCCTGCTTCTCCCTCTCCTTCTGCCTGCCGCTCTGCCTACTTATGCTCTCTCTCTCTGTCAAATAAATAAAATCTTAAAATAAATAAATAAATAGCACTAAATAAATAAATAAATAAGTAAATGTAAATATATACTGATGTTATACTGATGTTATAATGACCTCAAGTTATTTTTAAAATTCTAAATAAAGTTAGTTAGATAAAAGAAGACATTTCATTTTTTACGTTTGTTGCCTATGTGGAGAACTGAAATAAAGTCAGGTAATGTTCAAAACTCCTCCTGTGTTCAGGCAAAACCTCATGAATCTACTCGATCTCCTCTGTAGCAGACATAAAAGAACACGTGTGCACTATAAAGATTCTCCCTTTCCTGATACTTCAGAGGAAAGAATTCTCTCCCGGAGCACAGTGAAACAAAAAAACCACCCTCCCGGACCTTATCAGAACTCTATTCATTGATTTTGAACTTAACTATGTCTTACCATAAAGCATTATTTAAAATTAAAAAATGTAGATACAAGAAGGCATAATAACACTAATAACCGAGCGGAAGAATATAACATTAAAGCAAAGAACAATTAGACATTGAAATCAAGCTTGTAAAATAAATTAAGTAGTTGGAAAGCAACTTTCACAGCACATTAGCCTGCACCAAAACAGAATTAATAAAGAGAAAGTATATAGATAGCGCTCAAGTATTTTTGTAATGAAAAGAAGCACCTCTTTGAGTAAGGTAAAACATCCCTAAGAAGCATGCAACCATCCAGCTGCTGAGCACATAACAAGCAAAGAAGGCAGATTCTAGGATAATAGGAATAATTAATATACCTCATGGGGATTACAGGAGGGGGAAAGTCACCTTATGTGCTTTTAGACAGAGATTTCAAATTTTTACCTAAGATACATGTTTCTCTCTTTCCTTTTAATAGAATCTCAGCTAGAGATTACATTTTCCAGGGTTCTGTGCACCTTTATGTGGCCAATGGGTTATGAATGGAAGTGATGTTTACAATTTTTAACCCTTTTCCATGAAGAAGATGATTGCCTTTCACTCTTTTTCCCCTCCTCTGAGGTTGGGATGTAGTCATGTTGCTGGTAGCCAGTTTAAACATGCTAAAAATTGTGAATAATTTAAAGGATGATAGCTCGGGGCGCCTGGGTGGCTCAGTTGGTTAAGCGACTGCCTTCGGCTCAGGTCATGATCCTGGAGTCCCTGGATCGAGTCCCGCATCGGGCTCCCTGCTCGGCAGGGAGCCTGCTTCTCCCTCTGACCCTCCCCCATCTCATGCTCTCTCTCTGTCTCATTCTCTCTCTCAAATAAATAAATAAAATCTTAAAAAAAAATAAATAAATAAATAAAGGATGATAGCTCAAGACAAGAACCTGAGTTCCGAATGGTCCTGGGGAACAAAACTGCTTCCCCAACCCTGGATGGAACACAACACCCAGTTCTGGACTTTTCTGTGAGGGAGAAATAAATTGTTATGGTTGGCCACTGCATTTTTTTTAAAGAGTTTATTTATTTGAGAGAAAGAGAGGAAGCACAAGCAGAGGGAGTGGCAGAGGGACAGGGCAAAGCAGGCTCCCTGCTAAGCAGGGAGCCAGATGAGGGACTGGATCCCAGGAGCCTAGAATCATGACCTGAGCTGAAGGCAGACACTTAGCCAACTGAGCTACCCAGGTGCCCCAAGGCCACTGCATTTTTGAGTGTCTTTGTTACTATATAGCTTAGCATATACCCTAACTAATTCACATATAAGATCCTAGCATAGTTTTTATTTTTAGCATATAAAGTATATTTCTCTTTTCCATTTTATTCTTTATATACTCAATAAATATTTACTACGTACCAGATTACTAGGTGCCTCTATTGGTCCTTATATTTTTGAACCACTTTTATATATGTATATTTAATTTCTAAAAGGGTCAATAAAGGCATATGAATAACAATATTTTCTTAAAGAGTCTGCACTACCACATTTCACAAAGGAAGTAAATAAATCACAACTGACTGTTCATCTCTAATGAAAGCCTCGGGAATTCCCCAATGACAAATATTTTTAATGGCAGGAGAGTGACTTTTTTAGGGTTCTATTGTTTTTTGTGCCAAGTTAGTTGCAAACAAATCAAACTGTTTGGTAGTGTGACAGTAAAATTAGTGGATTTGCAACTAATGTTAATAATAGAGGAGTTGAGGAGCGCCTGGGTGGCTCAGATGGTTAGGCGTCTGCCTTCGGCTCGGGTCATGATCCCAGGGTCTTGGGATCGAAGCCCACATTGGGCTCCTGACTCAGTGGGGAGCCTGCTTCTCCCTCTCCCTCTGCCTCTCCCCCTGCTCATGCTCTTTCTCTCTCTGTCTGTCTCAAATGAATAAATAAATTAAAAAAAATAATAGAGGAGTTGACTAAAGATAGTGTTCACTGCAAACACATACCAATGAGGCAAGTAGTTTTCCTTGTGCAGACCCATGATTAAAAAAAAGGAATCGCAAGGAAACATTAACCCCATCATCATGATCAAATTCCTGACATCAATTCTTCTAAGAATGAGTTTCCACAAAGGGCATACATCCTCCTTTATATCTCAAATTCTTCCTTAGGCATTGCCATTCATTGTATATGTGTCTTCTACATATTAGCCAACTATTTAAATATTTAAAACTATTTGCTTTATACTATGGTTTAATAAACATACAAATTGTCCCTTTGCCACTTTATTTGACAGTTAAACTAATAATGCTGTTGTTGCAATATAATGCATTGCTATTTAAATTTGTTCACTTTGTTAAGTGCTCTATAATTTATGGATAAGTTATTGTTCTTTCAGTAGAATTGAAATGTCTTATAACACACTACAATATGTCTTGATTATATTACATATTTTGAAATCTCTGTAATCGATTACTGTTTTCTTCTCATGGATCATCCAGTGACATTTTACAGGAGCAGCTTCTCCTGATGCATGGCGGCTGGTGCAAAGGACAGGCTTTTCAGAAGGAAAACAATCTCTGCTCTACTGCAACTTATGATTAATGCTGAAGAATAATATATATATATATATTAGGATACTGTTCTGACTTTACTTCATAGCATACTTATCATCCTATGAGAACGACATGGGCAAACTTCATGTGGGAGCAAATCTGGCGGGGGCCTCATACCCGGAAGATCTTTAACCATTACTCGAAGGTAAAAGTCTTAGAATAGTTCCCCAAGTTTCAATTCTAGGGCTTATAATATATAGCCTCCACATTAATGTCATAGATGAATAGCAAGTTGGTTCATTAAAATCCGAAGATGGCATTAAAAGCAGCACAGTTACCATCACCTTGAAAGGTCAAGCCCGAAATCCCAGCATTCTGAACTACTTAGAAAAATATGGTGAGGTCCATGAATTTAGGCAGACAAGTTTCACTAAAGCTAAAGTTCATTTACAAAGAAAGAGGGTCAGTAACATACTATTGCTATAATCGACTTTTGAGAAATAGTGACTTATATTCTAAAAGGCTAAAAGTCCACAAAATGTCAAATGATTAACATAACTCAGGAGTATAACTTTTTTCTATCTTTCTCTCGTCCCTACACCCCCCAAAATCACAAAAGTCCTCATAGTATACTCTTCTCTTCCTCCTAGCTTTAGATAATATTGGACTTAGATTTATTATCTTTTTCTGGCTGTGATGGGTTGAATTGTGCTCTTTTCCCCCAAATTCGTATGTTGAAATAGTAACCTCTAGAACCCCAGAGTATGAACTTATTTGAAAATAGGGTCATCGAGAAGTAATTAGTTAAGATGAGGTAGGGTGGGCCCCTAATCCAATAGGACAGTTATCCTTACTGCAAAGGAGAAATTTGGACACGCATAAAGAGACAGTGCAAATGCCATGTGAAGACTGGAGTTAATGCTACCACAAGCCAAGGAATACCAAAATTGCTGGCAAACCACGAGCAGGGAGGCTCAGAACAGATTCTCCCTCATAGCTCTCAAAAGGAACTCACTTTGCTGATACCTTAATATTTGAACTTCTGGTCTCCAGAACTGTAAGGCAATAAAATTCTGTTGCAAAATCCACCCACTTCACGGTACTTTGTTACGGCTAATAAACTAACAAACTAATACACTGGCTCTAATATTTATCTCTAAATTGGGGATAACAGGTGTACTGCTCCATGTTCTAGTAAAGATTAAATGAGATAATGTTTATATAGCATGTAGCATGGTGCAAGACACAAAATAGCTGCTCTCTAAACCACAGTTCTCATTCTCTTAGTTAGCTACTTCTCTAATCTTGAACCTAGCATTTGGAAAATAATCTAATAATAGTTGAACATAATTAATTCATATTAAAACATAACTTATTAATAAATCCTATTAGCAAAATCTGATGTATTTTAAAACTATGACTTATTTAGAAATGTACAAAATGAGGGGCGCCTGGGTGGCTCAGTTGGTTAAGCGACTGCCTTCGGCTCAGGTCATGATCCTGGAGTCCCTGGATCGAGTCCCGCATCGGGCTCCCTGCTCGGCAGGGAGTCTGCTTCTCCCTCTGACCCTCCCCCCTCTCATGTGCTCTCTCTCATTCTCTCTCTCTCTCTCAAATAAATAAATAAAATCTTTAAAAAAAAAAAAAAAAAGAAATGTACAAAATGAGCATAAACTCTGCAGTTCTTATACTGAAAACCTCTGAATCTTCACTTAGCACATCTTCTGGAAGAAAAGTAACAGGGATTCTTCTCTGGGCTATACCTGCACACAAACATATCTGCCTTCACTTCAGAGAACATCAACCTCCCAAACCCATTTATAGACTGCAAATTAAGAACATCTAATATATAAGTTTCAAGACTGGAGAATTTGATCCATTCTGTGCTCTCTTCCAATGTTATGGTGCACTTTGGTAGATTTCCTCTTGTGTTAGTTCAAGTAAAAACTTGATTTGCTTTCAAATCTACTCATCTATTTTTTATGTGCTTAGAAGTAAAAATAAATGGGATATTCTGTAGGGTAAAGGAAAGAAAAGTTATATAGCACTCTACATAGAGAAAATAGAAATATGATGGATGAATAAAGGTAATTAAAATATATCAAAAAGTTCTTGAAACTATATAAAAATGGCCAATATGTAAGCAAATAGTAATTCAATAGTAAGCAAATATGAAAATTATTTTGCACTTGTTTTAAACTGTCAATAAGTGCATTATATATAATATTATTTAAAAAGAAATTTTAAGAATCCAGTTCCAAAAAAGGCTAAGTAGTCAAACAGCATGAATCTCCTCATTATACCTGTCTTATAACTGTCCTAACTATGATATTTGCAAAATGTTTGCAACACAAACTTTGTTGAATTGAATTGCACTAATGTTTCATGGATGAATGTACTCTTTAACATTTATTATCTGCTTATTCATCTGGCATTATCTTATTTTTCTTGCTCTCCTGTTTCTGATAGAGAAAGAGTATTATTTATTGGATAAGAAATAAATTTTGGAAATTTGGGCATAATGAGGTTTGAATTCTAGCATTCTGTATATTATCTCTGTGACCTTGGGCAAATTACTTGCTGCCCTTTCAGGTTTTCCAGTTTTCTCCCATCTAAAACAGACGTAATAACTCATAAGATATTGTTTTGTGGGGCCCCTGGGTGATTGAGTCAGTTAAGCATCCAACTCTTAATTTGGCTCAGGTCATGATCTCAGGGTCCCGGGATCTAGCCCCACACTTAGCAAGGAAACTGTTTGAGGATTCTCTCTCTCCCTCTTCTTCTGCCCCTACCCTCGCTCGCACATGCTCTCTCTAAAATAAATAAATAAATCTTTTTAAAAAAAGATTGATTAAATGAAATATTGCTTAACACATAACAAGCATGGAATAAAAGTTATTACACAGCATAAATACAATCATAAGCAAAACATTTACTATTTATTATCATTCTTATTTTCCTAACTAAAAAAAAAAAAAGTTGGCCAATAATTATAGGAATGTGTCATAAACATTTGTATGGGTATAGGAAAATGCACTGTCCTACACTATGCAACTGTGTTTCTCTACTTAGGGCAGTCATTCTACAACTTAAGACTTACTCATATAATTCTAATTTCTGGTTAACTATATTTTATTTTGTTCTTTGGATTCAGCAAATAAGTTTAGCTCCAAGGGAAGTAGCACTTGCAGAAATACACAATTTTGTATTTTTTAAAAATGTCTTGATGCTATAAATTAAATCTGAAAACTGAATTCACAAGTCCAGTTCTATGAGCATTTATTTAACTTCACAAACATGTTTTTCTTTTTGATTTTTTTTTTTACCAGTAAACAAAAAAAAGTTCTTAGTTTTTAATTTAAAGGGTCAATGTGACATTCCAGAAATGAATACTAACAGTCTTCTAGCTATTGGTTGAGATCCAGGACTATCAACATAAATAATTCTAATGCATTTTTCAGATATTTTGATATAAAGGCCACAATTTAAGTAATTGAACATGAGATGAATTTTGACATTTTTTAAAGATTTATTCATTTCAGAGAGAGACAGAGAGAGAAAGAAAGGGAGAATGCGTGCAAACATGTGAGCAAGAGGGAGGGGCAGTGCGAGAAAGAGGCAGAAGAGCAGACTCCCTGCTGAGCGCAGACCCCACCCCCACCATTGTGGGGTTCAATCCCTGGACCCTGAGATCATGACCAAAGCTGAAGTCACGAGTTGGACGTTTAACCTACTAAGACACCCAGATGCACTGTACTTTGACATTTTATTTAACTTTTCAGTAAAGAAAAAGTTATTCTACTGGGATTTTTCATTTTGGGAAGTTTTTTTGAAAGCTTTAATAAATATTTATTTCTTACCTCCAATTTTTATCAAGTTGACATAGCAATTTTTTTGAATCATAACTAATATATTTGTGTCTATAGCATCAAACTAAATTATGAGTTGGGGCACCTGGATGGCTCAGTGGATTAAATATCTGACTATTGATCTTGGCTCAGGTGATGATCTCAGGATTCTGAAATCGAGCCTCACAATGGGCTCTGAGCTCAATGCGTTGTCTGCTTGACATTCTCTCTCTCCCTCTGCCCCTCCCACTTGCACATGCATGTGCACTTTTTCCAAATAAATAAATAAAATCTTTAAAAAAATTATGAGTTAAGAGTCTCATGCTCTACCAACTGAGCTAATGATGTAATGTATGGTGATTAACATAACATTATTAAAAAAAAGAAAAAAAATATGAGTTAAAGGAGAAATAGTGTTTTGTTGTTTATTTAAGAAAACAAAAAATGAGAGTCAATTTTAAAGGGGTATTAGTTTCATTTTTCTATTTGTTTTGTACTTTTTAAACCACACAAACTCAATGCTATACATTAAGAATATTAGGTTATTTACAAATATTTAAAATTTCCTAAATCCATAGTGTAGCAAGTATTGCAGAAAAACACAAGAAAATAACTCTCCTTTTATGATACTAGTGGAAGCCTTTTAAATAAATCAGATTGAGCCCTTACTTAGTTGAGCAGAACCAGGTAATTTATATAAGAAATGACTATGAAAGAAAGATGCCTTGAAGGAATAAAACCACTGAGTCTTCAATTTCACTTCAAGACCCCTGGATAGTAAGAGGAACCTGACAAGAATAAATGACTCAGATACATGTGGAAAAAATCAAATCCCATAAACTTTTCCTGGCATCACTAAGACCAAGAAATTAATACTCATGCTTAAATCAAGAAAGAATTGCTAAACCTGATAATTCAGAAAGAAACTAAATGCTGATAAATGACATCAATAGTATTGTATTTCTTTTATGGTCATGAATGGAGATTGCCTGAGTCTGATAAAATTCATTTAATTAAAAAATGTTTATATAAGGAAATACTGATAAAATTGTTTATGGATTTAATTAAAGCATCACAATATTTAAATGACTCACTGGAGGGTAAGTTAGCCTTCATATCTGGGTTTTTATTAGCATTATTAAATATTATTTTGAATTAGTTGAAATGTTATCATAACAAAAATTTAGGTAGAAGTTTTACACTTAAGCCTCAAGCTTTGTGTATATTTTCACATATTATGTGACCCTATCACAGCTGTCAGGAAATCCTATAAAGTAAAATAGATATTCATCATAAACCAACTCAAAACAGTCTATTCCAACCCCAGAAACTAAATATTATATCAATTTCCATTTGTTTGCTCACTCGTTACTCCTCCATTATTGAAAGGGTCATTTTTCTAGGCATTAGAAATATTTTCAATTATACTTGGGATTAAAGCCATCTCATTTTACCCATGATCTTGCTTAATCTATTATTCTTCATTTTATATAATAAAATCCTCCTCATTTGTTTAGTATATTCATAAAATACACAGAAAGCAAGTATTATTTGCTAACTACTGTAATGGATTCCGGGGATAAGATGGAAGAAAAATGGACATATTTTCTCCCTTATAGAAATTATATTTTACATGAGATAAGATGTATGCTATAGACAAGAAAACAGGAATTATAACACTGGTGATGTGCAGTGAGAGTTGACATCATGGATGCTATGATGACAACATTAAGTGGCAAAGTCTTGGTTAGCCAGAGAAGGCTTGCAGGAAAGATGCCCACGCTAGGCCTGAAGACTGAGAAGGAATTAATCAAGTGAAAGGACTGTAATATTCTGTAACTGAAACAGTATACACAAGGATCTAAAGGTGAGTAAAAGCTGAGTTGTCTGAGGACTGAAAGAAGTTCAGTGGGATTGGACAGGGAAAGTAAAATGAAGCATACTGACAGGTAAAGCTAGGGACATTAGCAGAATTTGATTATAGAGAATCTTGCAGTGATCTTAAGAAGAAGGAATTATTTCACAAGAACAATCAGGAGATAGTGAAGGGTTTTAAGCAGGAAGGTAATAGGATTCCATTTTCTTTAGAAATATCAACTACAATATAAAAAATAGACTCAACAGATTCAAAACAAGAAAAAACAGTTAACGGTTTACTGTACTGGAAAGGCAAGAGATATTGGCGACCCATTGAGCAGAGATAGTGATGATGAAGAGAAATGAACAAATGTAACGTAGTGTTATGAGATGGTCAAGAATGAAAGAAGGACAGAAAGGTCTATATTGATGTTGGATTTCTTGTTTGGGCCACTGGTCTGTCAGCATGAAGAGCTGGTGGGGTAAAGGGTAGTGGATGACAGGTCAGTTTAGGTTATTTTGACTCACAGGTGCTATTGAGACATCCAAGTGCAAATGTCTACATGAAAGCTTTAAATTTCTCAGAATCTCAGTAGAGAAATCATATCTAAAAATAAATCTGGGTGTCACTAGGATATGGAAAATAACTGAACCCCTAAGACTGGATGAGACTGAATGAATGGATGACTATAAATGCCAAGGATAGTTTCAGCTGAAAATAGTCTAAATAGTTTTACCTATCAAAGGACAAAATACATAACCGTAAACCAAAAACAAAAAACAAGAATGTCATTATGAAAACTCAGATTAAAAGACCTATGGAAATGATTACTAAATCTCATGGACACTTAAATCCTTATATTTCTCAATTATGGCAAAATTTAACATTTTATGGCTTCTAAAATAATATTCTTACTTTAGTTTCCTTTCTACTTATTTTTTTTTTAAAGACTTTATCCATTTATTCGACAGAGATAGAAAGAGAGCACAAGCAGGCAGAGAGGCAGGCAGAGGGAGCGGGAGAAGCAGGCTCTCTGCTGAGTAGGGAGCCCAATGCGCACTTGATCCCAGGACCCTGGGACCACAACCTGAGCCAAAGGCAGCCGCTTAACCAACTGAGCCACCCAGGCACCCTCTACTTCTTGGCTTCATTGCAAGCCCCTATTTATTTGTCTATATATCTCTACCTATCATTTTATGTTCCCCTTTTTGAAGCATTTCTCAGAACTCTGAATTTATCTCCTCCTTATATGTGGACAGCTCCAAATTTTTCATCTCTACCCCAGATCTCTCTATTAAGTTAGAACTCTTCAGTCTAACTACCTACTGACTCTCCTGACTAAACACTAGTATTTTAGTTCATTATGCCCTACAAACCTGCCCTCTCCTTTTCTATTTCCTATTCCAATTAATACGATCTGTAACTACCAGGTCAAGGTAAATGAGTCATAATCCTGAGGCATAGCCTAAACTCCTCACAGTCTTCCCTCTCTCTTAACCAGTTGGCCAAGAAATCCTGCTGATTATACTACCACATTTTATTTATTTATTTGGCAGTTGGCACACAATGTTAAATTATTTTCTGGTGTATGACATAGTGATTCCACAACGCTATGCATTACGCTATGTGCACCACAAGTGTAGCTACCATCTATCACCATGCAATGTTGTTACAATACCATTGCTATGTCATATTTCTTGAAGTCGGCTACATTGCCTCATCAATTATCACAGTGCTAGGTCAGTAGTAATCAATCAATAAATGTTTTTTGAATGAATGAATAAATTCCTCTTCCCTCTGCCCCAACTTGAGTTTGTGTTCCTCATTACTCTTTGCTTATATATTAGAATGCATTCTCAAAAAGTTACCCAATATAAATTCTTTCTCCAACTTATCCTTTAAATTGAGACCAAAGTACTTTTATAAGTTTACATTTAATTGGTTCAATCACTCTCTTAAAATTAATCACTATCTCCCTTCCTCCTACAATACAAATTTCTGCCCCAATACTTGCTCTTAAATTCTTCCTAAAATTAGGAAGACTGGTGAACTCATCAGATTCAGCTTAGTTGTCATCTCCCCTAAAAGATATCCCAGGCCCTAGAGAGGTGAGCACTCCTTCTTTCGTGATTCTAGAGATTTTCACGTTTAGGTAACCTGTGATTATCTCTCAGCGACATTGTGAGATTTATGCAGATTTTTTTTTAAAAAAAATTATTTTCCCATCTTCCAAATTTATAATAGTTTATATAAGCCATGTTTGGCACTAAACATATGTTGATATAGTTAAAGAATAAATACATTACATATTAACATCTTATAATCCACTTGTACCAATGATGATATACCAAAAATAAGATAATGATGTTAGAATACAGAAAAAAAAAAATCTTGAAGAATACTGCTTCAAAAAAGTGGGACCAATTTTAATGAAAGCTTTAAAGGAATTAATCAGAAGAAGTCTGTCGAAAGTTAAAATAGCAATCCACTTGTGTTATGGCTTACCACTAATAAATTCTACCTAAGAGCCACCTGAGAACTGCCATTAAGAATGACTTTTCCTCAAGCTCCCTGCATTAGTAAAGAGCTCATAAAGTCGAAGAGCAAAAGCTTTTAAGGGTCATATTCTTTTACAAGGAAATAGAGTATTTTATAAGATATTAGGAATTACCAAGGGGATAAATCACTCCTACTATACTTTTTTCCTCCTTTTTTTCAGGAAAATCAGATTTCCTAATATAACACAGAAAACTAATGAGTTAATAGTATTGGTAGTTAACAGTACTGAAAAATTTTGAAGGCCTATTTGTTATGAATATATTCACTGTATCGTATTTTTACATATTTTAAAACTACTCATTGGCCAACATTTAATTTAAAGATATGAAAACAATCCTGAGCACTATTATTTAAACATAAATATTCAAAACTGTATCATATTAAAACCAGTAAGAATTTTACATTGAAACAGAAAATTATCTTCATGTAAATTACATAATTATCTTTCTTGAGATAGGAGACATTCTAGGGAAAATAAATTCATGTGATTCATGTGATTCTAGAAGGCCTGAATGGGTATAGCTATTCTCTTTAGAGATCTTATACTGGAAATTCAGATATTGCCAAAAGATGACAGTAGATACTTAGAGTAGAAAAACAATTGCCAAAGGGCGCCTGGGTGGCTCAGTCAGTTAAGCATCTGACTTCGGCTCAGGTCATGATCCCGGGGTCCTGGGATCAAGCTTTGTGTTGGGCTCCCCACTGAGCAGGGGGTCTGCTTGTCACCTTCACCTCTGTCGGTGTTCTCTCCTTCTCCCTCTCTCAAATAAATAAAAGCTTAAAAAAAAAAAGAAAAAGAAAAAGAAATGCCATAGCACTACTCAAGTCTTTATTCACACTGAGAATAAATTATATATACTCATGTATAACCCTGAAATTTTCTTAATAAAACCCTCTATTTAAATACTAATACAACTTTTAAGCATGTATTACCTATATTTTTACTACCTAACTTTAAAGAAAGATTAAATTTAAATCAAGGCATTAAGAAACAGGAAATTAGGCAGAATAGCAAAGCAATTATAACTGTTTTACATTTGAGTTTTAACTTTTACTTAGAGAATTTCCTGGAGTTCGAAGTCAGCCTGTGTCTTCCAATCTGAGAAGCCCTCACTGAGCTCATCCTCTGTCCAGAGGGGCAAGGCACATCTCATCTCTACTGGTCCTTAGAGCCCCTGCAACTTCTGCATCCTTTGGGTGTGCTGGACTAAAGAGCTCCAGCCATTGGGCCATATGTCATATCTAGGAGAATACCTGGAAACATGTAGCTAAGAGTCATTATAATATACTTTTCGTCACTGCAAGCCGTATGAGTAATATTGGTATGAAATCTTGCTCTATGCAATGCAGACAATATGAATTTAAAAAGTCATTTAGGGAATTAAAAATAGGCAAGTATACTCTGCTCCTGTCTTCTCCCATAGTTCAAACTGAACTAAAACTTCCAAAAAGATAGGAGGAAGTAGGAATACAAGGATAGTTCCCAAGTCTCTTTCCTCAACCAGTATCAATTTTGTTTTGGTTGCTGTGGCAACCAGGCTGTCAATTACGTTATGGCTCCATGCTTACACTATTACAGCATTACTTCAAATCAGTTAACAACAACAACAACAAACCACAAATGCACACACAAGTGTACATACACATGTACATACACACACATGCACTCATGTCCACATAGCACACACATACAACACACACATAAGGTCTTAAGATTCCAAAATGGCTCCATCATTCAAGCTGCTTCTCGTATAGATTACATTTTTTAAAGGATTTTAACATTATTCTTGTACAAAAAATCCATGTTTGATATAGGAAAATATAGCATTTAGTTTGAAATAAAGAGGTAATTTCTTCAGAGGCAATTCTAGGACTCTATATGTCTAAATGTCAATCCCATGTTTAAAGCACTATTAGTATTTCCAAGTCAGTAGTCTCACATTCTGTTTTGTCCTTTGTTAAGAGACAGAGAGAAACAATGTTTTGTGTGTGAGGTAATGCCCAAGCATTACCCAGAAATCATCTAATCACAGTCTTTGAAATAATGTATCTCATTTAAAAAATACTTAATTTCTTATTCATCCCTGAAGGGTATGGGAATTATTGCTATGACAACCTGCTCTATGAAATTCAAATTATGTACATTTCAAGAAATTGTAAACCAACTTTCTATAAGCTAGTAAAAATCAGAAGCACTTCTCCCATTTCTAAAACACTGCTATGATAATAAAAAGAATGAGAGTCAGTTTTACTGTTATTCTACAGTTTGTAACTGTTAGTAATGAATAAGCAAAGTAACACGGGCTAAGATGATAATGATGCAGAGTTACTTTGAAACAAAAGTTCCCTGCTTCCTGAAGGTGTATCTCTCCAGGGATGCAGGACCTTGGAAAACAACCTAGATAATCTCCTATTTTACTATTATAAAATACATCCATTTATCAATGGTTAATTACTATTTACAGAATGAAAGAATCATCGTACTTTGTACAACTCACCTGGGAATATTTAAATAATTGAAAAGCACTGGGAGTCTCAGAGCATGGCCTTTCAGCCAGTTAAATATCTAAGACATGGGCCATGAAAAAGCTTAAATGTGGCTATTTCTTGTTCTCTGTTAGTATGGGAGTGTATTGGAAAAAAATCACATGGGATAAGGTCATTAAAAAAGGGGACAAAATAATTGCAACAACATCACTTTTATTTCCATTAGTTGTGCTTACGTTAACTGTTATGAATTATAGAGAAAGCATTCTATATACTTGATAAATCAAAATGAGTTGTTACTTCCTCACACCTATTAAGAGATGTGAAATCTAAGAGAAAGTTCCATCCATTTTCACAGTCTGTAGACACAGCCCTTTCTTTATTGATGATTATTTAGATTGTGTTCCAAAAAAAGTGTCACAGAGTTCCTAGTTATGTCACTTTTCTGCTTCTTATTTCACCTTAGTTCATCTCTCATCTAGATGAAAATGCTATTGGTTATTTATAACTTTCCAAGGCAAATACTTTTCTTCCAAATGTCATGCTAATTTTCATAAATGGCTTCCTTTTTCTTTTCAATGCTATTGCCATTTAAAATCAATGCAGACATCAGAGAACTGGTCTTTTAAAATTGTTATTTATTTTTTTTATGTAGATAGTTAATTTCATGCCCAGATTTAGAAATTTATCAATTATAAGGAAATAACTTAGCATGTATAAGAAGACAAAGTATGATTTTCTAATAAAACAAAGGATGATTTATATTACCTTGTAAAATGTAGAACAATAAATTGCTTAAACTTACATTATTTAGTATACACTATAAAAAGGTAAAGCAAACCTAAAAGGATAGAGGTTTCTGTTTCATTCACTGATAAATTCCAAGCCTCTGAAAAAAGGCTAAGTAGCCTGCACATAGGAAATTCTCAATAATACTTGTTAAATGAATGTATTTTGATTTAGGTTTTCTTTTCTATGAAGCAAAGATGTTGTACTAATGCTTTCAAGGGAATCCATTCTTATCCTTTCCCCTATATGTTTCTTCCAAAAGAATAAATTTAAAAAGAAAATAAGTAGCAAAATAGACCAAAGGAAAACGCAGTGGAAAAGTTAAGAAAGCTGTTCTCAATTAGCATAACTGAACATAGAGAGTCAATTCCACCATTAGGCTGTTTGGCTTCAAGCATTACAATTCCTGTGCAAATTTAATGCCTGATATATTATTTCACTTAACTTTGTCACTCTACCTGAAATGTTGTCTAATAGAGATTTATTTAGATCCATGAATATCGTAAGTAGATTAATCAGATTACTTAGCACCCAAAACTCATTTGCAATCACTTTAATAGACTAGAAAAAAAAAGTTTTCTTATAAAGAAACAGAGGTGATTGTGGAACACACTGGTTAAGAAGCCAATCAGGAAAATATACAGTAATCTAGTATAGCTGGATTTTGAGATTGTGAGAAATGCTCTCCGAAATAGACCAGAAGTGCACCTAAAAATTGTGTCTTGTGCCTAAAAATTGTGGTAGGTGGGTGGAGCACTTTTCTTTGTATGTTTTCTCCAGAGCACAACTAGCCCTCTGCTTTCAAAGGAGCATCAAGAGTGGCAGAGCCTTGTTAGAACCAAGATATCTGAAAAGTGCATGATTGGAGGATGTGCTAATGGCTTTACCACATCATTGTTTGAGAAAGTGTATATATGCAATGGAAGGGCCCTTCGCAGTGTATTTGTGCTAGGTCATCTCACATGCACACACAAAGAAAACCAGAGTAGAGACATCAGTGACTTCCTAAGACATATAGCTAGTTAGTAAGTAGTCTCTCTTCAGACTTAATTTTCTGTCCAGAGTAACTTTCCATGATATCATCTGTTTCAATAGAAAAAATGCTTTCTTAATCCTCAGTGAATTACAGTGTTCCTTTGGGAACATCAAAATTTAAGATACTAGATGTCAGTATTGAAAGAGTAACCAGATGTAATATAATATAAAGTACTACAACTTTATATAAAGTCTTACAATAGGATTACAACTATTTTACAGTAAAAATGTTAAATGGAGCATATCTCAAGTAATCAAAACGCAGTAAATAATTCCAAATTTAAGATTGAGTAAAATGGATTTAGTGACTAAAACAATTAGAAGGAGCAGAGCTTTATAAACATAAATTGTATGCAATGAGCAGATGGGAAGGAGAAAAGGGCAGAGAGATAGATGAAAATATTATTCAAAAAAAGAGATGCTTAATACATTGCAAGAAAAGAATTGTGTGATAATGACCCTGCCTCCAAAATACTGATAGATAAATTATATTTAATAGGAACATTATTAATATGTATTGATGACTAAATTATTCCAAGACACTGAAAAATTAAAGTAAATAAATAAAATGTAAATAACTAAAAGACAAACTGGAGCTGTCTTGCATAATATAATATACTTTCATTTTCTTCTCCTTCAACAAGTCCCATCCTGAAATTGAAGTTTGCCTCTATCATGAGCCACAAAAATCTGCTGTTAACAGCACAACTTGATGAATGAAGACAGAATTTTAAGTTAACCAACAGCTAACCAATAAAACTGCAGTTTACAAATTTTAAAAATTAAAAACAAAAAATAGTATTAAAAAACACAAAAAAATAGAAGTTAATCTGAATGAAGAAAAACCAATGTTCTTAAAATCTTTAAAAATAGATTTAAAACCTAGTAGTAATTCTACATGTAAGGTCTAGCAAAGCTAACTTGAATTAAAAATTAAAATCCCCTTTTCAGTTACTACTCATCAATATCATCTTAGTTATTAAGATGATTAATGCTATATGTCAACTTGGCTAGGCTATGGTGCCCACTTAGTTGGTCAAACAGCAGTCTAGATGTTGCGGTGAAGGTGCTCTTCTTTTAGATAAGATTTAACATTTAAATCAGTTGACTTTAACAAAGCAGATCACACTGCATAAAATGGTTGGGTCTTATCTAATCAGTTGAAGGCCTAAAGAGCAAAGTCTTGAGGTTTCCAAGGAAAAATAAAATTTGCATCAAGATTGCAAGATAGAAACCCTGCTGCTCTTCAGAATTCAGGCTCAAGACTGCAACATTGTTCGTGGCAGCCGCCCCCTTCCACACGCTCACGCTGAGCTAGTACCCGGGCCTGGAATCGGGCCGCAACCTCAGCCGCGCCTGCCGCCTGCCGCCTGCCACCGCCTCTGGACCATGGACCCCCGCAAAGTGAGCGAGCTTCGGGCCTTCCTGAAAATGTGTAAGCGGGACCGAGCGTTCTGCACACCGAGGAAATGTGCTTCCTGCGGGAGTGGGTGGAGAGCATGGGGGGTAAAATACCACCTGCCACTTATAAAAATAAATCAGAAGACAATATAAAGGAAGAAAAAACAGTAACAAGGCGGAGGAAAACATAAAGACAGACGAACCATCAAGTGAGGAAAGTGATCTAGAAATTGACAATGAAGGTGTGATTGAACCAGATACTGATGCCCCTCAAGAAACGGGAGATGAAAATGTAGAGACAACCGAGGAAATGATGAATCAGGCAAATGATAAAAAAGTGGCTGCCACTGATGCCCTAAATGATGGTGAACTACAGAAAGCCATTGACTTGTTCACAGATGCCATCAAACTGAATCCTCGCTTGGCCATTCTGTATGCCGAGAGAGCCGGTGTCTTCATCAAATTACAGAAGCCAAATGCTGCCATTCGAGACTGTGACAGAGCTATTGAAATAAATCCTGAATTCAGCTCAGCCTTATAAGTGGTGAGGGAAAGCACACAGACTTCTGGGCCATTGGGAAGAAACAGCACATGATCTTGCCCTTGCCTGTAAACTGGATTACGATGAAGATGCTAGTGCAATGCTGAAAGAAGTTCAACGGAGGGCCCAGAAAATTGCTGAACATCGGAGAAAGTATGAGCGAAAACGTGAAGAGCTAGAGATCAAAGAAAGAATAGAAAGGGTTAAGAAGGCTCGGGAAGAACATGAGAGAGCCCAGAGGGAGGAAGAAGCCAGATGACAATCAGGAGCTCAGTATGGCTCTTTCCCAGGTGGCTTTACTGGGGGAATGCCTGGTAAGTTTCCTGGAGGAATGACTGGAATGGCAGGGGGGATGCCTGGAATGGCAGAAATGCCCAGGCTCAATGAAATTCTTAGTGATCCAGAGGTTCTCGCAGCCATGCAGGATCCAGAAGTTATCATGGCCTTCCAGGATGTGGCGCAGAACCCAGCGAATATGTCAAAATATCAGAGCAATCCAAAGGTTATGAATCTCATCAGTAAATTGTCAGCCAAATTTGGAGGTCAAGCATAATGCCCTTCTGACAAATAAAGCCCTTGCTGAAGGAAAAGCAACGAGCACCTAATGGATGACACAATAATACAAAGCAGTGTACCTCTGACCTTCTCATGAAGAAAGATGGGGTGCAGTGAAGAGAACCCCTACCCCTCTGCCCCACATGCAACTGAAACATTCTATAGTGGTTTGCCATTAGGGTATTCATTCAGATAATGTTTTCCTATGAGGAATTACAAACTTTAAACACTTTTTAAACCTTAAAAATATTTAAAAACATATTAAAAGTGTGTGTTAGTCCCTACATTTTTCTTTAAAAAAAAAACAAAACAAAAAAAAAAACGACTGCAACATTGATTTTTACCTATTTTCCAATCTGCCAAGTTACCTCACAGGTTTTACACATGCCAGCCCCCAAAATCAAAATCTTGTGAACCAATTCTTTAAAATCACTCTCCTCTGTGCATGTGTGTTGATTTCCTATTATTATATATTACATATAATATTACATGTACATGTAATATATGAACATAGTTAAGTATATATTTGTCCTATATTATTAATATATATAATAAGATATATACAGAATATACAATAAGATATATAATGGTCTTAAATAACAGAGCACACATATACATATATAACATATATATAATATATAATACAATATGACATAGAATAATATATATTATTAGTTCTGTATCTTTGGAGAACTCAGAATCATACAGTTATAAAATCAAGGAATACTGGGTCAAGGAGCCTGTGGCTCTTGAACTCTTATTTCAAGGGATGTACTCTTTTCAGTCACTGGCTCTATTCCTATATACTTCATAAATCCTAGAAGACTAGCCAAAACTCAAGGCAAAATTGCAGGTAATAACAGAATAAATTAGAAATTCAAAATTTACTTCTTAGGTAGCTAATAAAACTAGTTCTCCTTGTTGAATGAACTTGCCAATTCACTCAAATTGGCTGATTTATTTTAGGGAGAAATCAGTCAAATAACTTGATGACCAAGAAGACCAGTCATCTCTTTTCCCCTTATTTAGATGCCAACATATTGATATACATATAAATATAAAATCAATGTATGGTTACATCAGTGATGAAAAAAATCAAACAGTATTTCTTAGACTATAGCCAACAGTCCATAAATAAATCCATATCAGAATCACCTGAAGTATCTATTAAAAGATAGGTAGACCACTGGTCCCACCTGAGCCTTACTAAATCAAATATTTTGGAAGGGACTTAAGAATTTATTTGACAAACATCTCAGGACACTCTTATGTACTCTTAAAATTTAAAAACCACTGATCTTTAATAGTTCTTAAATGTACCTGAAATTGATCATATTCTGTTTTTTTGTTTGTTTTTATTTATTTCTTTTCCTTTTTTTTCTTTTTTTTTCTTTCTTTCCCTTTCTTTTCCCCCAGTTTCAGGTCTCTTTTGATTTGTTTAGTGTATATTTTTCTGGGGTTGTTGTTACCCTGTTAGCATTTTGTTCTCTCATTCATCTATTCTCCTCTGCACAAAATGACAAGATGGAAAAAATCACCTCAAAAAAAGGAACAAGAGGCAGTACCGACTGCCAGGGACGTAATCAATATGGACATTAGTAAGATATCGGAACTAGAGTTCAGAATGACGATTTTAAAGCTACTAGCTGGGCTTGAAAAAAGCATGGAAGATATTAGAGAAACCCTTTCTGGAAAAATAAAAGAACTAAAATCTAACCAACTCGAAATCAAAAAGGCTATTAATGAGGTGCATTCAAAAATGGAGGCTCTAACTGCTAGGATAAATAAGGCAGAAGAAAGATTTAGTGATATAGAAGACCAAATGATGGAAAATAAAGAAGCTGAGAAAAAGAGGGATAAACCGAGGGCAGAATTCGAGACATAAGTGATACCATAAGATGAAACAGTATTAGAATAATTGGGATCCCAGAAGAAGAAGAAAGAGAGAGAGGGGCAGAAGGTATATTGGAGCAAATTATAGCAGAGAATTTCCCTAATATGGGGAAGGAAACAGGCATCAAAATCCAGGAGGGACAGAGAACCCCCTCAAAATAAATAAAAATAGGTCAACACCCCAACATACTAAAACTTACGAGTCTCAGAGACAAAGACAAAATCCTGAAAGCAGCTCAGGAGAAGAGATCTGTAACCTACAATGGTAGAAACATTAGATTGACAAGAGACCTATCCACAAAGACCTGGCAGGCCAGAAAGGACTGGCATGATATATTCAGAGCACTAAATGAGAAAAATATGCACCAAGAATACTATATCCAGCTAGGCTGTCACTGAAAATAGAAGGAGAGATAAAAAGCTTCCAGGACAAAAAAACTAAAGGAATTTGCAAACATGAAACCAGCCCTACAAGAAATATTGAAAGGGGTCCTCTAAGCAAAGAGAGAGCCTAAAAGCAACATAGACCAGAAAGGAACACAGACAATATACAGTAACAGTCACCTTACAGGCAATACAATGGCACTAAATTCATATCTTTCAATAGTTACCCTGAATGTAAATGGGCTAAATGCGCCAATCAAAACACACAGGCTATCAGATTGGATAAAAAACAAGACCCATCGATATGCTGTCTGCAAGAGACTCATTTTAGACCCAAAGACACCCCCAGCTTGAAAGTGAGGGGGTGGAAAACTATTTACCATGCTAATGGACAGCAAAAGAAAGCTGGGGTGGCAATCCTTATATCAGACAAATTAGATTTTAAACCAAAGACTATAATAAGAGATGAGGAAGGAGACTATATCATACTTAAAGGGCCTATCCAACAAGAAGAACTAACAACTGTAAATATATATGCCCCTAACATGGGAGCAGCCAATTATATACACCAATTAATAACAAAAGCAAAGAAACACATCAACAACAATACAATATTAGTGGGGGATTTAACACCCCCCTCACTGAAATGGACAGATCATCTAAGCAAAAGATCAACAAGGAAATAAAGACTTTAAATGACACATTGGGCCAAATGGGCTTCACAGATCTATTCAGATCATTCCATCCCAAAGCAAAAGAACACACATTCTTCTCTAGTGCCCATGGAACATTCTCCAGAATAGATCACATCCTAGGTCACAAATCAGGTCTCAACTGGTACCAAAAGATTGGGATCATTCCCTGCCTATTTTCAGAACACAATGCTTTGAAACTAGAACTCAGTCACAAGAGGAAAGTCGGAAAGAACTCAAGTACATGGAGGCTAAAGAGCATCCTACTAAAGAATGAATGGGTCAACCAGGAAAATAAAGAAGAATTTAAAAAATTCATGGAAACCAATGAAAATGAAAACACAACTGTTCAAAATCTCTGGGATGCAGCAAAGGTAGTCCTAAGAGGAAAGTATATAGTAATACAAGCCTTTCTCAACAAACAAGAAAGGTCTCAAATACACACCTTAACCCTACACCTAAAGGAGCTGGAGAAAGAACAGCAAATAAAGCCTAAATCCACAGGAGAAGAGAAATAATAAAGATCAGAGAAAAATCAAAGAAATAGAAACCAAAAGAACAGTAGAACAGCTCGATGAAACTAGGAGCTGGTTCTTTGAAGGAATTAACAAGACTGATAAACCCCTGGGCAGACTTATCAAAAAGAAAAGAGAAATGACCCAAATCAATAAAATCATGAATGAAAGAGGAGAGATCACAACCAACACCAAAGAAATACAATTATAGGAACATATTATGAGCAACTATATGGCAGCAAATTAGATAATCTGGAAGAAATGGATGTATTCCTAGAGATGTATCAACTACCCAAACTGAACCAGGAAGAAATAGAAAACCTGAACAGACCTATAACCACTAAGGAAATTGAAGCAGTCATCAAAAATCTCCCAACAAACAAAAGCCCAGGTCCAGATGGCTTCCCAGGGGAATTCTAACAAACATTTCAAGAAGAATTAATACCTATTCTTTTGAAACTGTTCCAAAAAATAGAAATGGGAGGAAAACTTCCAAACTCGTTTTATGAGGCCACCATTACCTTGATCCCCAAACCAGACAAAGACCCCATCAAAAAGGAGAATTACAGACCAATATCCCTGATGAACATGGATGCAAAAATTCTCACCAAAATACTAGCTAACAGGATCCAACAGTACATTAAAAGGATTATTCACCACGACCAAGTGGGATTTATCCCTGGGCTGCAAGATTGGTTCAACATCCGCAAATCAATCAATGTGATAAAATGCATTAATAAAAGAAAGAACAAGAACCGTATGATCCTCTCAATAGATGCAGAAAAAGCATTTGACAAAGTACAACATCCTTTCTTGATCAAAACTCTTCAGAGTATAGGGATAGAGGGGACATACCTCAATATCATAAAAGCCATCTATGAAAAACCCACAGCGAATATCATTCTCAATGGGGAAAAACTAAGAGCTTTCCCCCTAAGGTCAGGATCATGGCAGGGATGTCCACTATCACCACTGCTATTCAACATAGTATTAGAAGTCCGAGCCACAGCAATCAGACAACAAAAAGAAATAAAAGGCATCCGAATCGGCAAAGAAGAAGTCAAACTCTGCTTGCAGATGATATGATACTTTATGTGGAAAACCCAAAAGACTCCACCCCAAAACTGCTAGAACTCATACAGGAATTCAGTAAAGTGGCAGGATATAAAATCAATGCACAGAAATCAGTGGCATTCCTATACACCAACAACAAGACAGAAGAAAGAGAAATTAAGGAGTCAATTCCATTTACAATTGCACCCAAAACCATAAGATACCTAGGAATAAATCTAACCAAAGAGGCAAAAATTCTGTACTCAGAAAACTATAAAATACTCATGAAAGAAATTGAGAAAGACACAAAGAAATAGAAAAACTTTCCATGCTCATGGATTGGAAGAATAAATATTGTGAAGATGTCAATGTTACCCAGAGCAATCTACACATTCAATGCAATCCCTATCAAAATACCATTCACTTTTTTCAAAGAAATGGAACAAATAATCCTAAAATTTGTATGGAACCAAAAAAGACCCTGAATAGCCAGAGGAACGTTGAAAAAGAAAAGCAAAGCTGGTGGGATCACAATTCTGGACTTCAAGCTCTTTTACAAAGCTGTCATCATCAAGACAGTATGGTACTAGCACAAAAACAGACACATAGGTCAATGGAACAGAATAGGGAGCCCAGAAATGGACCCTCAAATCTATGGTCAACTAATCTTTGACAAAGCAGGAAAGAATGTCCAATGGAAAAAAGACAGTCTCTTCAACAAATGGTGTTGGGAAAATTGGACAGCCACATGCAGAAGAATGAAACTGGACCATTTCCTTACACCACACACAAAAATAGACTCAAAATGGTTGAAAGACCTCAATGTGAGTCCATCAAAATCCTAAAGGAGAACACAGGCAGCAACCTCTTTGACTTCAGCCGCAGTAACTACTTCCTAGAAACATTGCCAAATGCAAGGGAAGCAAGGGCAAAAATGAAGTATTGATACATCATCAAGATAAGAAGCTTTCGCATAGCAAAAGAAAGAGTCAACAAAACCAAAAGACAACCGACAGAATGAGAGAAGATATTTGCAAATGATATATCAGATAAAAGGCTAGTATCCAAAATCTATAAAGAACTTATCAAACCCAACACCCAAAGAACAAATGATCCAATCAAGAAATGGGCAGAAGGCACGAACAGACATTTTTCCAAAGAAGACAGCCCAATGGCCAACAGACACATGAAAAAATGCTCAACATCGCTCGGCATCAGGGAAATCCAAATCAAAACCTCAATGAGATACCACCTCACACCAGTCAGAACGGCTAAAATTAACAAGTCAGGAAATGACAGATGTTGGCGGGGATGCGGAGAAAGGGAACCCTCCTAAACTGTTGGTGGGAATGCAAGCTGATGCAGCCACTCTGGAAAACAGTATGGAGGTTCCTCAAAAAGTTGAAAATAGAGCTACCATACAACCCAGCAATAGCACTACTGTGTATTTACCCCAAAGATACAAATGTAGGGATCCGAAGGGGTACGTGCACCCCGATGTTTATAGCAGCAATGTCCACAATAGCCTAACTATGGAAAGAGCAAAGAGGTCCATCGACAGATGAATGGATAAAGAAGATGTGGTATATATATATGTGTGTGTATACACACACACACACACACACACACACACACACACACACACACACACACACTGGAATATTATGCGGCCATCAAAAGGAATGAAATCTTGCCATTTGCAATGATGTGGATGGAACTAGAGGGTATTATGCTGAGCAAAATAAGTCAATCAGAGAAAGACATGTATCATATGACTTCACTGATATGAAGAATTCTTAATCTCAGGAAACAAACTGAGGGTTGCTGGAGTGGTGGGGGGTGGGAGGGATGGGGTGGCTGGGTGATAGACATTGAGGAGGGTATGTGATATGGTGAGCACTGTGAATTGTGTAAGACTGTTGAATCACAGACCTATACCTCTGAAACAAATAATAAATTATATGTTAAAAAAAAAAAAAAGATGAAGATAGCTGGAAGGGAAAAATGAAGGTGTTGGGATTTGGAGGGGGAGATGACCCATGAGAGACTATGGACTCTGAGAAACAAACTGAGGGTTCTAGAGGGGATGGGGGTGGGGGGATGGGTTAGCCTGGTGATGGGTGTGAAAGAGGGCACATACTGAATGGAGCACTGGGTGTTATATGCAAACAACAAATCATGGAACACTACATCAAAAACTAATGATGTAATGTATGGTGATTAACATAATAAAAAAATTGAAATGAAAAAACAAATAATGTAGCTGAAATTGCAATTTAAACTACAAAATGAGAAAATATATAACTAAAAGATTTTTGAATTTATTATACAATTTGGGGAGCTGTAAAAATTTTTTTATAGTGAATACAGTTTGTTGAAATTTTCAATGTAATAAGATATATTTCTAATTGTGAATTAGACCTTATATTTTAGAAATTATTATGCAATTTTTGGTAATTTAAAATACAATTGGAGACAAATTTATCTTTCTATTATAGGCTGTCACTCCCCAAAACATTTTAGATAAAATTTTTATTAAAAATATTTGAATATTTCTGTATGACCACTTACAAAATTATTTTATACACACACACACACACACACATATATATATAAATCTATTATCAGTAAACAGACAAAAATAAATTTCTTTTTTTTTTTTAAAGATTTTATTTATTCATAAGAGACAGAGAGAGAGAGGCAGAGGGAGAAGCAGGCTCCCCGCTGAGCAGGGAGCCCGATGCGGGACCTGATCCCAGGACCCTGGGATCATGACCTGAGCCGAAGGCAGACGCTTAACCATCTGAGCCACCCAGGCGCCCCCCAAAATAAATTTCTAACATCTCCTAAGCTTTGCTAAGTTGCATAGGCTCCAAACTGATACCTCCCTCTCTCACAATTCTTATAGCACCTTTGTATTTGGTCTTTCCAGGTGTTCTACCTTTCTTATATCCTACACACACACACACACACAATATTCTTTAATTTCAGTATTGTGAACTTCTATGTAGTAGGTCCACAAATAATATCTGTTGATCAAATGATATACTGATTGAAAATACAGGCAAACAGACATTTAAAACAAATTTCATTTTCTCTGCATTAAGGAAGCATTGTCTTAATCAATTAAACTAAATTGAGATGTTCTATAAAGTACTTCATGTAATTATCTTGCTTTCTTCAGTTATCTTAGTACACACAATTTTATTCCACAAAAATAAGCAAAACTGGAAATTCAGAATCTCAGATCCTGAACAAATTAAAATGTCATACATAGGTAGTTTACAAAAGTTATAAAAATAAACATATTTTGGGGGCGCTTGGGTGGCTCGGTTGGTTAAGCTTATGACTCTTGGTTTCAGCTCAGGTAGTAATCTCCTGGTTGTGGGATCAAGCCCCACATGGGGCTCCATGCTCAGTGCAGAGTCAGCTTTGAATTCTTTTTCCCTCTCCCTGTGCCCCTCCATGCTCGTGTGCCCCACTCAAATAAATAATAAAATCTTTAAAAATAATTGTCTAAAAGTTGGTCTTTGGAAACAGTAGTATAAATATTGAAAACATAATGTTTGTTAAAATATTGTTTGTATTCACTCATGTATTCAATATTCATTTATTCACCCATTCACCCATTCAAAGCATATATTTTGGGCACCAACTGTATACAGGAACAAGAAATACTAAAGAAAGTCAGACACGTCCCCTTTTCTAAAGGAGTTTTCATTCATAATGAGAATAATGAGAGTAATACTTAGTGAATAAAGAAAAATATTTATATATCTTTAAGACTATAGTTCCAGCTGTCTCCAGGGTCACATTTCTGAAAGTAGGCCCAGGGAATTCAGATCAGAGCACTTTCTTGAGGGATACATACAACTTTAGGCAATTTGGTGGACTATGGCAAGGTCCATTTTATGTCATGACTTCCAGTCCCACATACTCCAATCTTTCTAACATCCCCTTTTGGCAGTAATATTTAGGTATGTTTTCATAGTGTTTACAGAGACATGACTAATGATAATATCTCTTTTTGTGCTAATACCAAAGAAACAGTGGTATTATAATCCTTTAGCATTTACTTTCTGTTATAGGACATGTACAACAATTCTCTATCATTAACAATGGTATTATTTCACTGATATCAAAAGGTTGAGAATAGGCTTTATTACATAGCATAAAAGGATATTATTTAATGTAAAAAGATATGAATGGGAGAAGAGATGAAGAAGTTTATTATTTTTATTTATTTAGAGACCAGAATTAATTTTACCTAGACTTCTAGCTGCTTATCAATCTCTTTATGTATACAAAATGTAACTCTATATGTTTATATATAGACTACACACAGACATATATAGACTACATATGTATATACGCTATATATATTTTACAAAAACATACATATAAAGAGAGACACACACACAATTCATATATATAGACACAATTCAGATAATTTTATCAGATATATGGTCAGCAAATATACTCTCCCTCTCTGTAGATTGGTTTTCATTTTGTTGATTGTTCTCTTTGCTGTGCATTTTTTTCAGTTTGATGTCGTCCCACTTGTTTATTTTTGCTTTTGTTGCCTGTGATTTCAGTATCAAATCCAAAAAATCATTGCCAAGACCAATGTCGAGGAACTTTTCCCTGTACTTTCTTCTAGGAGATTTATGGTTTCAGGTCTTAAAGTATTTAAGCTATTTAGAGTTCATTATGGGGGGTGGTGCAAAATAAGGTTCCAGTTTCATTATTTTGCATGTGGATATCTAGTTTTCTCAACACAATGTATTGATTATTAATTCTTCCTGTCTGGAATGCAGACTTAATGTCTGGAGTTGCAACAGCCATTATGTGATCCTAAAGCCAAAAGATACATGCTAAAGATAAAAGAATAGAAAATGGAAAGATTTATATCTAAGATATCATCCTTGAGCAATAGTAACTGACATTAGATTGCATATCTCCAGACTTATTGAACATGAGAAATATTAACTTTTAAACTGTTTGAGTCTCAATACTTTAGAATTTCTGTTAACTCAAAATGAACATAAATCTAATTCCTAAACATAGAAAATTTTAATTCTATCAACAAATAACATTATATCTATTCCAATAGAAAATTGCAATTAAAGCAATCATTTCATTTGCCAGTTCATTTGCCAGTTCTCCTTGGAAAAGAGAATAACCATCATTTTAATTTCTACAAATAGAAAAAAAAAATGTTTTTACTTCATTTATTTTAGATTACGTAAAATATAACTAAAATATAGCTTGTGTGTGTGTGTGTGTGTGTGTGTGTGTGTGTCACAGCACATCAATCTATTTTAAAATCCAGCTTAATATACTGCTCGAAGAATGTCTTCTGGTAGAAATACCTACTACTTTTAGAATAATTCTCAGAAACTTGTTTTGTTAAAGCTACACTTTGAAACAATGCAGGTGCTAATGAAAATCATTCAAACAAAAGGTGACCAAAAACCAGTGAGAAATTAAAGGAAAGACCAGAGATCTAAAAAAGAAAGCAAAGAATATTAATTCTACTTCAAGTGTATTTGTATCTAAAGCACAAAGACATTTTAGATGAGTTCTTTTTCAATCTTCTACCACTAGGAAGGAAAAATAATATTTATAATGTATCTATACTCAGATCCTTTAACTCCTATAACATGTTATACTTTTACTATTAAAAACATAAAAGACCATAGTAATATCACATGAAAACAAATGACATCTTTCTCCTTTGACCAAGAAGAATTTTAAATTATGGCAGTGGAAATTTTGTCCAAAATATGAGAAATATTGCTTCTGTGGAACTTCAAAAGTTAAATCTGAAAAATTGACATATAAAATGCATATGATACACCAAAAGTGAGTTTAACAACTATAAATTATGTTTAAGAACAGTCCTGCATCCTTGTCTTGTTCCTGATCTTAAGGGAAAGGCTCTCAGCTTTTCCCCATTGAGGATGGTATTTGCTGTGGGTTTTTCATAGATGGATTTTATGAACTTGAGGAATGTTCCATCCCTATACTCTGAAGAGTTTTAATCAGGAAAGGATGCTGTATTTTCTCAAATGCTTTTTCTGCATCCATTGAGAGGACCATATGGTTTTTCTCTTTCCTCTTATTAATGTGTTCTTTCACATTGATTGATTTGTGAATGGTGAACCACCCTTGCATCCCGGGGATAAATCCCACTTGGTCATGGTGGATGATCCTTTTAATGTACTGTTGGATCCTATTAGCTAGGATTTTGTTGAGGATTTTGGAATCCATATTCATCAGGGATATCAGTCTGAAATTCTCCTTTTTGATGGGGTCTTTGCCTGCTTTCGGGATTAAGGTAATGCTGGCCTCATAGAATGAGTCTGGAAGCTTTCGTTCTGTTTCTATTTTTTGAAACAGCTTCAGGAGAATAGGTATTATTTCTTCTTTAAATGTTTGGTAGAATTGCCCAGGGAATCCATCAGGCCCTGGACTCTTGGTTTGGGGGAGGTTTTTGATCACTGCTTCAATCTTGTTACTGGTTATTGGCCTCTTCAGGTTGTCAATTTCTTCCTGTGTCAGTCTTGGCAGTTTATAGGTTTCCAGGAAGGCATCCATTTCATCCAGGTTGCTCAATTTATTGGCATATAGTTGTTGATAATAATTTCTAATAACTGTTTCTATTTCCTTGGTGTTAGTCGTGATCTCTCTCCTTTCATTCATAATTTTATTAATTTGAGTCCTTTCTCTTTTCTTTTGGTTAAGTCTGGCCAGTGGTTTATCGATCTTATTGATTCTTTCAAGGAACCAGCTTCTAGTTTCATTGATCTGATCTACTGTGTTTCTGGTTTCTAATTCATTGATCTCTGCTCTAATCTTAATTCTTTCTCTTCTAATGCGTGGCCTAGGCATCGTTTGTTGCTTTTTCTCTAGTTCTTTAAGGTGTAAAGTTAGTTGGTGAATTTGGGATTTTTCTATTTTTTTTGAGTGAGGCTTGGATGGCTATGTATTTCCCTCTTAGGACCGCCTTTGCAGTATCCCATAGGTTTTGGACTGATGTGTTTTCATTCTCATTGGTTTCCATGAATGTTTAAGTTCTTCTTTGATTTCCTGGATGACCCAAACATTCTTCAGCAGAGTGGTCTTTAGCTTCCAAGTATTTGAATTTCTTCCAAATTTTTTCTTGTGATTGAGTTCCAGTTTTAAAGCATTATGGTCTGAGAGTATGCAGGGAATAATCTCAATCTTTTGTTATCGGTTGAGACCTGATTTGTGACCCAGTATGTGGTCTATTCTGGAGAAAGTTCCGTGTGAGCTCGAGAAGAATGTGTATTCTGTGTTTTAGGGTGGAATGTTCTGTATATATTTATGAGGTCCATCTGGTCCAGTGTGTCATTCAAAGCTCTTGTTTCTTTGTTGATTTTCTGCTTAGATGATCTGTCTATTGCTGAGAGTGGAATATTGAGGTCTCCTACTATTAACGTATTATTATCAATATGACTCTTTATTTTGGTTAACAATTGGCTTATGTAGCTGGTTGCTCTCATGTTGGGGACATAGATATTTACAATTGTTAGATCTTCTTGTTGGATAGACCCTTTAAGAATGATATAGTGTACCTTTTTTAAAAGATTTATTTATTTGAAAGAGAGAGCACGCACAGGAGGGTCACAGGGAGAAGGAGAGAAGCAGACTCCCCTCTGAGCACAGAGCCCCAAATAGAGCTCGATCTCAGATCATGACCTGAGCTGAAATCAGGAGTGTGATGCTTAACCCACTGAGCCACCAAGGCACCACACAATATTATACTTTTACCATCATGTAATAGTCATGTGCTTCTCTTATAGAGCTGACAATTAGTTTGATGCAAATATTTTCCTAAGTTTATAAAAGTAGTTTCATTATTCAAATAATCTATAACCAGAAATCCTTATCTAGGGAAAAGTTTTTAAGATTATTTATAAAAGTCTATTTTGCCATTTGCCCAATTTTTTTTAATAATGGGTTTTGCTTTGTCTGTGTTATGTTTTCAGTGATTAGAAGAATCACTTAACAAGATTACTAATGGAAAATATATTAGAAATGGTTATAGAACCCATAAACAAAATAAACATCTCCCAAAACCCGAAGAAAAACTGAACTGGTGTCCATACTTTTAGTTTCAGTTCCATTTACCACTCAGCAGTCTTTCAGGATAAAAGACTAGCGAACCTCAAAACTGTTCTTATAAAAGATGAAAATATTAGATAATTCACAAGTACCTTTCTTTGTGATTTTTTTTTTTAATCTTAGGAATAAGGACAAAGAGACTGCTTCTTAGTCTGTTACAATTTTCTTATTTCAAATAATAGCAACATTTCTAAAACTCTAACCATTAGCACAATATTTACTTGATGGCAAACTAAAATGAACAATTGTTAGAATGGTTGCTAAAGGAACAAACCAGTCTGACTAGCCATAAATCCCGAAGATGTCCACAGTGTTTCTTTCCTATTGTCATTTGCCTAAGGCAAAATAAATCACAATTAATCTTTGTTGTAACTGGATTTAACTTCAGCTTTTAACTCTAAATTAAAATATATTAACATTTGTATGCAGCCATGTGAATAGAAAATCATTTTGAGGTAGTGTTAAGTAGATAAAAACACAAATATGCATGCTTTTGTAGCCCACAATGAGGGTAAAGACAAGAAGAAAAAGTAATGGGAGTAAAGGCAACAAGATAATATTTGTTATGTGTGTGAAAATATGAGCACTTTTAAAAACTCAAAAGTCCAAATTCTCTATAATGTTCTTCTATAATAATTTAAATTTAATTTTTCTATTACTTTAAATTAAATTTAAATTATTAACCAAAATATTTACTTATATTAAATTTTAACTTACCTTTTCTATAATATTTTTAAAATTACAAAATGGAATTTTAAGACCACAAAGCAGACTATCTCAGCAAAACAACAGCACATTCCACTCATTTAAAAGTTATGCAATTGTGAATACTTCCTAGAAATTATTTTATGGAACAAGATCTTTTGAAGCATTAACTACCTATCAGTTTGATCAGTAGAAATATTTTACATATATTAGGAGATATAAACATTTAAAGCAACCTAGGTGAAGATATTTTAAAAACAAGTAATTATTCCTATTATTTTCTATATGCTTTGTATCATTTAGGCATTTGTGCCCTAGGTTTTAACTCACAGCAATAAACATTTAAATAATAATTATTATTAGCTATTTATTATTGATTATTCTGTGCATAGAATATGTGAGAATTCTGCCATTCCTGAGCCTGCACCTAACCACCTTCTTGAAAAGGGCACTCAGGAATTGAAAATAAATTTTGTATTTTATCAATGAGGTTATTAGAAAACACAGAAGTATCACACAAACATCTTAAATCCAGGTATTTATAAACTCCCCACTTCTTAAAAACATATTAGGTTTCTATAACAATATAAGAGTACTGGGTTAATTATTTTTTTTAAAAAATGGAACAAGGTCCTATAGGATATGACTTCTATAAAGGTAAATTTGGAATGTTTTCTAATTATTTTTTTAATCAGTTTTACAATCCTACAATGTTTTTCTCACATCTAAGATTCTCACATTCTTCTCTCTTGGGGCCTAGTAACTGCTTAATAACCTGTTGGACAAGTTTCTTTCTTTTTTTTCTTTTTTTTAAGATTTTATTTATTTGACAGAGAGAGACACAGCAAGAGAGGGAACACGAGCAGGGGGAGTGGGAGAGGGAAAAGCAGGCTCCCCGCTGAGCAGGGAGCCCAATGCGGGGCTCGATCCCAGGACCCTGAGATCATGACCTGAGCCGAAGGCAGATGCTTAACAACTGAGCCACCCAGGCGCCCCATGTTGGACAAGTTTCTAAGAAAACAAATTTTATACCTCAAATATTATGAATCATGACCTGATTCATAAGCCATTAATTGTCGCTAAACTCTAATTCAATAAATGGCTAATATTTAAACCAAATTCCGGTTAACTGCACAGAAGAACAGAAAATTGAATTTAATTCCTCTCTCTTTTGTGTGTGTGTGTGTTCATCAGATAATATAAATATTATGTCATGATCTAAAAACATTTTATCTAGGGGTGCCTGGGTGGCTTAGTCGTTAAGCATCTGCCTTCAGCTCAGGTCATGATCCCAGGGTCCTGGGATCGAGCCCCACATCGAGCTCCCTGCTCGGCGGGGGTCTGCTTCTCCCTCTCCCACTCTCCCTGCTTGTGTTCCCTCTCTCGCTGTGTCTCTCTCTGTCAAATAAATAAATAAAATCTTTAAAAAAAATAAAAAATAAAAATTGTATCCAAAAACATATTGATATATTATCAATCAGCTACAAAGTTATCTACACACCAATTTGAACAGATCTAGTTTCTATCAAACTCTCAGATAAGAAATTTGATCCTCATGAGATGTTGCATGTCTTAAAAAATTCATTGCTCATACCTCAACCCAAGTAAAAGCTATGTGCCACACCTCATTACTTTGGCTTAAATAATTAACTATAAGTGAAATGCATATTGTTTTTGTGTAGTAGCACAGCAAACATGTAATTTAATCATTGACTGAAAGCTCAATTATTCTTAGGCTCTGAATTAAAGGGGAAAGAGTTGGGGGAACATCAATCACTAAGACCAGCTCCTTATGAAAATATTGCCCTTTTCAACTGTGCAGACTTCAATAAACAGTTTTGCTAATTCATGGTCTTACTGCATAAGCAGGAATAGAGTTAGAGGTCTGTTAAATCTTTCACAGTGACTTTAAAAATCAAATTCACAATGATATAAAACACAATTTCATTAACTGTGACCCAGGTTTGCAACAAGAAGAAAAAAAAGACAAACTATTTGGAACTAACTCTTCGTGAACTAAAAATGGCAATGCTAGAATAATCAATGCAATGGATTGGAAATTTGCATATTGAGAGATATCCAAATGCCACTAATATTTTTTGATCAGCAACTAGGTGCAAGGAACTTTCCCATGGATGTCTGAAATAATCCAAATTAGACTTTTATGAAGTAGATACTGTCTCCATATTATGAATAGACAATTGCCATTCTTTGTATTATATACTTGAAGTCTGTATAACAAAATAATAGAGGAACTAGGACTCAAACCAGATAATATGTTCAGTATTTATTCTGGAATTCTGTTCTGCTCCCATTTATTACAGCTGGTAAGTAATTCCTACATCTGAAGAAACTTCTTAAAAATAAATTAGTGGGCCCTGTCTTTGGAGTAGAGCTTAGAATTAACTGAGAAAATCAGAATTTATATTTTAAGAAAATCTTTTTGAGATTCTGATGTGAAGAATCCTTGGTCTGTGGTCAAGAATTTATAAAATGCTATCTTTACAAAGGTTTTCATTGCTTTAATGATTGACGAAATTATTTCAGTTAGCTTATTATATGCTCTGCCTTATTTATTTACGGAAAAAATCTCTTAAAAAATAGGAATAAGGGGTGCCTGAGTGGCTCAGTCAGTTAAGCGTCTGCCTTTGGCTCAGGTCATGATCCCGGGTTCCTGGGATCCAGACCGCATCCGACTTTCAGCTCAGCAGGGAGTCTGCTTTTCCTTCTCCCTCTACCCTTCCCCCTTGCTCATGAGCTCGTGCTCTCTCTCAAAATGAATAATAAAATCTTTTAAAAAATAGGAATAAAACATCTTAGAGTTATTTAGTTTTCATCAAAAAGAAAACATACTACTGTTAAATATTTTGAATATTAACTAAGAAAATCTATTTCCATAAAACTAAAACAAAGATACTAATTGCAAACAATTCTAATTTACCTTTTTTTTTTAAATTTTAATTCCAGGAGAGTTAACATACAATGTTTTATTAGTTTCAGGTGTACAATATAGTGATTTAACAATTCTATATATTACTCAGTGCTCATCATGATAAGTATACTCATAATCACCTTCACCTATTTCCACCCATCCCCCAATCCACCTCCCCTATAGTAACCATCAGTTTGTCCTCCAAAGAGACTGTTTTGTGATTTCTCTCTTTTTTTTTGTTCATTTGTTTTCTTTCTTAAATTCCACATAAAAATGAAATCATATGGTATCTGTCTTTCTCTAACTTATTTCACTTAGCATTATACCCTCTACATCCTTCCATGTTGTTGAAATAGCATGATTTCATTCTTTTTTATGGCTAATATTCCACTATATATGCACACATATAATATATTCCATTATATATATATATATATATATATATAAAATATTCCACTATATACAGTAGTATATATATACCACCTCTTCTTTATGAATTCATCTATCAGTGGACACAGGGATGCTTCCATAATTTGGCTATCATAAATAATGCTCCAGTAAACATAGGGGTGCATATATCCTTTTGACTTAACTGTTTTCATCCTTTAGGTAAATATTCAGTAGTGGGGTTACTGGATCATATGGTAATTCTATTTTTAATTTTTTGAGGAACCTCCACACTGTTTTCCACAGTGGCTGCATTCCCACCAACAGTGTAAGAGGGTTCCTTTTTCTCCACACCCTTGCCAGCCCTGGTTTCTTGTGTTTTTGGTCTTAGCCATTCTGATAGATGTGAGGTGATATCTCATTGTGGTTTCGATTTACATTTCCCTGATGAGTGGTGTTGAGCATCTTTTCATGTGTCTCTTGGCCATCTGAATGACTTCTTTGGAGAAATGTCTGTTTGTGTCTTCTGCCCATTTTTAACTGTATTATTTGTTTTTTTGTGTGTTAAACCCAACTTACTTTTAAATGTAAAATAGTGACCAGAGATGTATTTTTTAAACTCAACTTTCTACTTTTAAAAAAGTAATTCAAAATTTGCACTTACTGAGAGAATAATAATGTTTTAAACATATTCAGTGAAGGCCCCATATACACTTGAAAGATATTAATAAACTAAGCAATAATTTCTACAATTGCTGGCCTAACTATTAAATATTAAAACAGTACAAATTATGTACAAATATAACATGATTATAGAAACTAATTTTCCTTAAATTCAATTTTTCCATCTTAATTCATTCCAATATTTAATCCTTTTTGTCATTAAATTAGTACATATGCCATATGGCAATGATGGTAGAGGAGAACAATGAGAATACATATAATGAGTAATATTTACATGTAGAATTAATGTTAGTGAGCCTTTATCATATTCACTTCATTTACTAATTCAGAAAACTGTACACAGTAATACTAGTCAAACTTCTTTGGTGTATTCTAAGACATGGACAGGAAAGATTACATTTATTAAAAAAACTTGTACTAATATTCTTTCACTTATATCTCATAACAACATTTTTTTAATCCAAGCATCATTACAGTCATTTAACTTACTATCAAGTTGTTTGTAAAGTTACAAATATGGAGCAGTTATAGTTATGCAGGACTGTTGCTACCATACAGGGAGCCTATTTAAGGACTTCTAAGATTGCCTTATTTGAGCAGAAATATTAAAAAAATATCTTCCTTCTGGGGAGACAAATGGTATCTGTGAAACAGAAGCAAGCCCACAATTTGGCAAGAGAAGTATCTTCAGGATTCCAGTCCCCACTCATCCCCTTAGCTGGGAGCCTTTGACTAATGCACATGCTGCACAACCATCTGAGGTAGCCCTGAGGATATTTTTATTTATCTGATTATTTACTTCATTACATATCATGAATGTTTTTTGTTTTGCATTTTACAAATATTCTAAACTCAGACTCAACATTTCTTCCTACAAACTCTAGAAACCATATTGAAACATAAACTTATTTTGACTTTTATAAGGGGAATGAGTCATTGGGTTTTCCATTGTGCTGCCAATAGAGCATATATAAGAATGGTGGTTCCAAATTATGACCTGGTTCTTTAAAAATAAGCTAATTAGGAAACTGACCAGGACTGCCAAGACATAAAGCACTTTCTCCTCAAGACTAGGACATCTGGCTGAAAAATGTATTCATTTGCTAAACTGAGCCCCTAGTTGCCCATTTTTAGTAAAAAAGTAATTAACTAGCACAATATAATAGTTCAAGCCTATTAGGAAAGTTTCTTGGGAATGTAAATAAATTAGCTATGTTTAGAACTAATGAAATCTCTAAGACTACCAGATTTAATTGCAAAAGTTGATCAGATAAGATGCCTAATAATTTTTATAACAAATCTGGAGGAAGTCAAATAAATGTCCAAGGGTATCACATCAGGCTTAAATTCCAAAAATATCAACAATGCAAATAGACTTACATTTTCAAATATTTTGCTCCATTATTTAAAATAAAGTGTTACAGTGTTATACAATATTACTACTGCTATAATTTGGGAACAGGTCAAGACAAAAGTAGAAGAGATGAACATTAAATCAGAAGGGGAGAACAAAAAATTATTAAGATAGAACAATCAAAAGATGAAAATACTGGGATAAAGTTCACCAAAAGACACACTTTAAATGTGGTATCTAAAGGCAAATGAAAATTAACTAATCTGGTAGCATAAGATTTCTTTATTGTTGTGATTACAAAGAATTGTAGTCATTTATGATCAATGACATATTTTAAAGAACAGAATTGATCAGGAAAAAGAAAGAAAAATCAAAAACTTGAAAAGAGTAATAATAAAAAAATTCATTAAAAAAATTTTTTTTAAAGATTTTATTTATTTATTTAATTGACAGAAACAGTGAGAGAGGGAACACAAGCAGGGGGAGTGGGAGAGGGAGAAGCAGGCTTCCCGCTGAGCAGGGAGCCCAATGTGGGGCTCAATCCCAGGACCCTGGGATCATGACCTGAGCCGAAGGCAGATGCCCAATGACTGAGCCACTCAGGTGCCCTATAATAAAAAATTTCTAAAGGACAGTAAAATCAATTCAAAAATATCCACCACTCCCATTCATTAAAGTAATGCTATTTGTATTAATTTGCTATAGTCACTAAAGCTTTATGTGTAAATTGGTAGAAAAATACTCTTTTAATAGGTACATCTAGTTAATTTTAAATGCCTACTTTCATAAGTAAAACAACTGACGTTTTCTTTACCATTTGCTGAGGTTTAATGAAAAACACTTTTAAAAGTTTATCAAAATTTAAAAAAGGAAAGAGTGCCACAGTGCAGCTGAAGTACAACATTCATAATTGGAGTCAAAGATTTAATAACAAAATTTATTCTTATAAAACATAAACTGATACTAAAACCTAAGTGTATCTCTTTAAAAAGCAAAATATGTATTTTTTACAATAAGTAAAATGTTTCATATACAGAAATACTTTCTAAAACATTATCCTATGAAGCCACTCCATTCATCTTGGCCAATTTCAATTTCTCATGGCACACATATTTTTTGCTGTATTTTATAGTGTGGCTCAATCTGCAAAGGATTAGAAAAGACTGAACATGAAAATAACTAGAATAAAATTGCAATTAAAAAGATTAGTAAAATGAATCCAGAAAAAAAATGAAATACTAGGAAAAAAGATAAAAAAGAAAGAAGCAAATCATAGACCTATATATTTAAGAATAGTTGGATTTCAAATGAAATTGAGCTTCCTAGCAGGCAAAATAGTCAGTTTCATAATCGTTACTGCCAGAAATTGCATAACTCACCAGGGAATACAGAGGATTTCCTTAGTGCTAAATTTTAAAATTAAGTCACTGCGAGGTTTTATATTAGAGAAGTGAGAGACAGAGACAAGTGGCAAATGTCCTTAGTGATATTATTTTATCAAATGTAGTGGTTTAATGTGACTGAACCTTGTAGCTTCCAGTATTAAGTCAAGGATATAAATAAGGCTATTACTTTTCGAGGGCTATTGTAATGTGCTCCTAACTTGTAGTCTTCTAATATTCTAGTGTGGCCTAAAGATAATGTTTGTGAACATGGATTTATTTTTTTTAATACATATGCTTCAGGCAGTTTTCTAAAAAGAAAAAAAAAATTTCTCTGTGAAAGTAAATAGTTTGAGAGCCTATAAGCTCAAAAAGTATTTTGAGATTTTGGTTCAGGGTAAATACATAACAACAGAAATAAAATCAATATATATAGTTGGATCTTTCTCAAAATGTTTAGAGAAACTGCCTCCCAGTAGTACATGCCAGAAATTCTGGAAAACACACACACACACAATCACCTTTTACTGCATGGATCAACAAAACAAAGAGTAAGGTGTATCCTTAGAGTCCAGAAGAAGAAGAGCTGACCTAAGTGAGGCTTGTAGTATATAAATTCACTAAGGTACCTCCCTGCTCATCCATTTTTGCTTTAAAGCCTGCATAAAGAAATTGTAAAAAAAAAAAAAAAAACTAGGGGCTAAGAATGGGAAGGTTAGAAAGGTATCTTCTACCACCAAAAAGCCGAGGAACTCTGTAACAGAATATGACCAATAGTGGGTGTGGGAGAAAATATAAAAAATTATTTGCCGATAATTCTTAAAGATAAAACTACTACTCCTATAACCTTCTATGTACCTGGGGGGTGGGGAATCAGGGGGATGTTGTTTAAAGGTACAAACTTGCAACTAGTAGATAAAGAAGTTCTGGAGAGCTAATACACAACATAATGATAATGGTCAACAATATTGCATCATACATCTCATAGCTGCAAAGAGACCAGAACTTAACTGCTCTTAACACAAAAAAGAGATAATTAGGAGACATTATAAAGATGTTAGCTAATGCTACCATAATAATCATATTGCAATGTATAAATGTATCAAACTAATGCATTGTACCTCAAACTTACACAATGTTACTATGTCAATTATATCTCAATTAAAAAAAAAAAAGTCCTAAGCAGAGGCACCTGGGTGGTTCAGTGGGTTTAGCATCTGCCTTCAGCTCAGGTCATGATCCCAGGGTCTTGGGATTGAGCCCTGTGTCAGGCTCCCTGAACAGTGGGGACCCTGCTTCTTCCTCTCCCTCTGCAGCAACCTCTGCCACTCCCCCTGCTCTCCCACTCTGGCTCTCTCTCAAATAAATAAATAAAAATAAATAAAATCTTAAAAAAAAAAAAAAAAAGAAAAAACTGTAAGCAGAAAGTTTAGATTAATGTCATCTTGTTGTTTTGGTTTTTTTTTAAGATTTTATTTATTTATTTGAGAAAGAGAGAGCGTGCGCGCGTGCACAAGCAGGGGGAGCAGCAGAGAGAGAGAGAGAGAAGCAGGCTCCTTGCTGAGCAGGGAGCCCGACAATGCGGGGCTTGATCTCAGGACCCTGGGATCATGACCTGAGCCAAAGGCAGACACTTAATCAACTGAGCCACCCAGGCGCCCCATAATGTCATCTTGTTTTGATAGTGCCTATGGATATTTGGCAAAAGCCAATATAAACCCCTTCTATAAGTTTATACTGTAAAAAATGCCTTCTAATAATTTTCATAGAAGTCTAATCAAGAGGAGTTCATAATTTAAAAAATACAAAACATCAAGAAACAAGTCATTATCAGTGAGAGTTGTCATGAACACAAAAGTTGGGTAAACATGGGGGCACCTGGGTGGCTCAGTCGTTAAGCATCTGCCTTCGGCTCAGGCCATGATCCCAGAATCCTGGGATCGAGCCCCGCATCGGGCTCCCTGCTCCACAGGAAGCCTGCTTCTCCCTCTCCCACTCCCCCTGCTTGTGTTCCCTCTCTCGCTGTGTCTCTCTCTGTCAAATAAATAAATAAAATCTTTAAAAAAAAAAAAAAGTTGGGTAAACATGGAGATGTCACTAGATGCTGTAAGGGATTCAACTCACCAGAAAGGATACCAATTCTAAAGTTAATAGCCTCCAATTATATAAGTTCCAAAAGCCAAAATGATGAAGCTATAGAAGAAAGTAACTAGTCTCCCATCGTTGTAGTATATTTTAAACATTTCCCTTCGTAATTCATATGTCAACAAATAAAAAAGTCAAGATGGATATTTAAGATGTGAATAACATACTGCAAAAAGAATATAATAGATACAGAATGCTGTATATATATAAAACATTTGCAAAAATAACATAATCAGCAATAAAGTAAGCTAATAACTTTCTAAAATATCATTGTGATGGAGATCACATGCTTTGTATATAACACAAATCAGAAAGCAGCATCAAAGGATATGTAAACATAATTCAAACATATTTCTTAATCCTTTATAAATGCTAAGGAAAATATCACATAGCAATATATAAGAGGCAGATAAAGTAGTACATACAGAGAAATGTATCACTTTCTTATGTTAGAAAAATAGAAAGAAGAAATAATTGAGTCAAATATCCAAATTTAGAACTCAGTAAAATATAACAGAATGAGCACAGAAGTTAAAAGAAAAAGTGGTAGAATTAAGAATAAAATTTAAAACAGAAAACAAGCTTAGGCTAGAAAGAGGAAAAGTAAGAGCCCAGATTTTTTTTCTTAAACAGCTAAGAGAAAAATCATGAATTAAAAAATAGTCTTGTACTCTTCTGTATGTATTTTAAAAACAGTCAAGTGTTACATTTAAAGTGATATTATATAGTAAATGACTTATACTTTCTAAAACTTAATACAAAATTATACTACTTTGGGGAATCCTCAAAAGTGAGTCTACTTTCTAATACACTGGACTCATAACCTAAAATAGAATTATGTCATTTACATATACCATAGGAAACTAAAACTTGAATTTATTCTGAGTAGTTTTTATCATCTATACCCAAATGTCCTCTGTTTGTAACTGAAAAATTAAAACTAAAACACTTTATATTTCTCCTTTCACACATTTTTGTAACACCTCATTACAAATGGAGACAGTAGGGATGCCTGGGAGGCTCAGCTGGTTAAACATCTGCCTTCAGCTCTTGTCATGATTCCAGGGTCCTGGGATTGAGTCCCACATCTGGTTCCTTGCTCAGCGGGGATCCTACTTCTGCCTATGCCTGCAGGTCCGCCTGCTTGTGCTCTCTCTTTCTATCTCTCTGACAAATAAATAAATAAAATCTTTAAAAAAATGGGGAAAGTAGCAAAACCATTATTAACTCATTACAAGTCTTTAAATGCACACAGGCCATTAAGGAAAATATAGCTTTCTATCCTTGATATTTTACCTTTAATTCCATTTACTTTCTGGCACTCTAGATGCTAGGAGGAGCAGATACTATGATCATTCCACTCTGTATTCCTCCTGTATTTATATTTAATGCTCTTAAACTTTTTATAAAACCTAATTTTTCTAATACTATATTACTTTAAAAGGTCCACCTTCTATAAGTGCAGTTATATTCTACCTCATCAATAATGCATGAGAAGATTTCATCAATCATGGGGTGATAAAGGACAAAAAGGAGTGAGTGATGTGGAGGGAAAAGTTAAGTTTTTGGATAATGACAGGGCAATTCCTTTTCAGTGAATTTTATATTTTATAGTTACCATTGAACCTTGAACCTTAATTAGTATAAAGAGCAAATTAGGACAATTAGATTATTTAATTTTTTTATCATTCAGGAAAAATATTATAGTTAACCTAACAAATTTTCGCATGAAATATTCCATCACATCAATAATTTTTTATATTATTTAATAATTAAGTAACTATGGAGAGGAAAGAACTTATGGTGAAAATATGTTTTCTTTCCTATATTAAGGAACAAAAACTAAAAGCTATTAAAAAACACGTACTTCCTTTACGTTCTGGGATTTCTTATAATTTGCTAATAGAAAGACGCAGGTTTGTTTAAATCATCATTAAAATCTACGTAGTATAAACTCTCCAAAGAAAGATAGCATTACAGAATATTTTTCCATCTCAAAGAACTCAAGAGAGAGCAGCCTGGAGACTTCCTCTGGTAAAAATGACTTGGAGTTTTGCCAATCATCTCCGGAGATAAAAAGGTAGCCTTGGCGCTAGCTTCTTGAGGAGGCAATCTATGCAGAGCACAGGGCCAGGTAATCAGAAGGACTCTGTGCTTCAGTTAGTGTTTTGCTAAGCAGTCCTAAAATTTTTAATAATTTTTTAAAGGGCCTCAAATTTTCATTTTGCACCAAGCCCCACAAATTATACAGCCAGTCTTGGTTGGACTTTATGTGTGATCACAATTCTTCTACAATTCTGTGTGAAAAGAAGGTAAGTTAGTTATATTCTTGGCTTCTCAATGTATTCACTTATACGTGACCTAAATCAATTTAGTAACTTCCCAAAGTCCTTTATCATTGTGATTTTCCAAGGTGATTTTATGGACATAAAATTTGTATCAATTTTGTTTCACTCCTCTGTTAATAATGTAGATATTTTATCAACTTGTCAGCAGAATTTGGATAAATATGAATTCTAAAGAATGTTATAAATAGTTCTCAATCAATATTCAAAAATAAGCTATGAAATGACAAATAAATTGTTTTCATATTTTACCTAGTCATCTTTCTACACATTTCTTTTCCTGGCTTTGTTTATAATCACTTTATGGAACCGAATAATTGTATCCCTATATTAATGCTAAGTATTCCTTTATAATATCAAAATACACATACACAGGCACACACACACACACCACTGTGGTGCCTTTAAAACATGTTTGTTCTATTGAAAGTGAAGTTTCCAAGTGTCAGTCTTTGGTAAGTTTTGTTTGTTTTTTGTTTTGTTTTGTCGTTGTTGTGTTTTTGTTTGTTTTATTGCATTCATTTATTTGTTGTTGTGTTTTTGTTTTTGTTTTATTGCATTCATTTATTGCATTCAGTGGATAGTGGATTAATGGGACTTCTTAGAAACCAAGTTATAGCCTGAAATAAGCAAAAATTATCCAAAGCTTATTGTTGGTGAGTATAAAGCAGACTGATAACAAAAAAATCACTAAGAAAAAAAAAAAGAGTAACTAATATGTATTATCATAATTTGATTAATCACGTAAAGCCCTTTTAAAATTATCACTACAAAAATAAAGGAATGTTAACTGGGTAAATGTCTTAAGTCAGCAGCAATTGCAGAGGAAACTTCAAATTAATTATTCAAAACCTAAAATGACTGTGGACAGAAGACCCCCAATTGCACTATGTTATATACATAAGCAGGCAATTTATCCATGTTTAGAATTTTTTTAGGAAATTCTTAAGAATTTGCTATAATGAAAAACTCTCCTACCCAAGTTGTATTCAAATGATAATGCTGCAAACCTTGAAGCATGATAAAATTTAGCTGTATTAAGCCACCCTGCTTTACGTTGCCCTAAGGCTTTATCCATGAAGCAACCGCAGGGATTATAAAGCAATTACCAATTTTGAAATTCCTGCTCTTTGCTTCCACTCTTTCTCCCTTTCTTTTCTCTTCCTTACTTTTTTTTTTCTTTCCAGCATGTCTGATCTTGACTACAAATCTATATTCTTCAAAAAAACCCTAATTGGTGGGGTGACTGGGTGGCTCAGTCAGTTAAGGGTCCAACTCTTAGTCTCAGGTCAAGTCATGATCTCAGGGTCCTGAGATCCAGCCCTCTGTCCATCCTCGCGTCAGGCTCCATGCTCAGTGGGGAGTCTGCTTGAGATTCTCTCTCTCCCTCTCCTTCTGCCCATCCCTGTGTGCTCTCGCTCTCTCGTGCTCTCTCCCTCTCTCAAATAAATAAATCAATCTTAAAAAGAACCTAATCCATCAATAAAATAACTTACAAGTACTTAAATGTTAAATATACTTACTATAGGATAATATAAAACATGCATAATACCCATTTAAGAATTCATAATTCACTTCTCCTTTTCCTGCTTCATAAAATTCATAATTCTCAAGTAGCAAGCATTGACTGTAACTGAATTTTAGGACAACAACAATAGTAGTAATAGTAATAATAATAATACTAAAAGTAAGAGCCAAAGTTCTTACTACAATCAAACCAAAAAAACCCTGTAAGATCTAGCCACAGGTTATTATCTGATCTTATCTCCTATTCTCCCTGTATTCACCTAATTGTAGGACACTACCTACTCCTTGGAAAAGTCAGGTTTGGCCACATCTCAGGGTCCCTCTACCTAGAATATTCTCCCTCAGATGTTTCCATAATTCTCTCCTTTACTGCCTTCTGATCTTTTCTCAATTGTCATTTTCTCTGTAATCTTCCCTGTTCAATCTATCTAAAGTTTCAACTCTCACTTTTTTCTTATTCTTCTTTCCTTCTCTTTAACATTTATAAATATCTAACATGTATTTCATTATTTTATCTTTTTTATCTTTCTCAACCACTAGAATTAAGTGCTGTGAGGGCACATAATTATATTATCTTAACCAGTTAGATAATAAAATAATAATTAAATTACATAGTTGGAATTTTCTCAATATGTTGAAACAATTTTATACATGTATTTATGCATACTATATACATATTCATTCATTTATATTATATATCCTCTCACAGAAATGGAAATTCTATATATGTATTTATATATGTGTGTATGTTTATTTATGAGTCTATACACATGTGTATAAAGCAGGAATGAAAATTTATTGCATTTCTACAATGCTAAACACAGAACCAACTATGATTTAATCTCTGAAAAATCCAAGTACCAATTCAATAGAAAGCAAAAGCAGCATTCAACTCATCATTTAGGCTCCAAATTTCAAGTTTCTCATCTTTATTCTATTGTTTGTTTCTTTTGTGTATTTTGCTTGCTAGGTTTTGAAGAAATCTGTAAGTGTTAATTCAAAACTAGTATCACCTGAATGAGACATGATTTCTTTGAAGATGTACGATTACATTATCATTTGGGGAAACATTCCCCTTGTGCATTCTCCTGTGTGCTCCTCTCTCTGGCCCTTCTCTATGACCATGGCTCCTTCCCCTCCATAGCACATGATCCGTTTCTCTCCTAAACCACATCTCTGCACTTTCTACATTCTTTGATGTGACCTCTTCTTTCCCTTTAACTTGTGGAGTTTGTGCTGTCAGTCTTCAGGTCGATTTCCAGGGTAATTAGGATAATTTGATAGTTAACTAGTTGTGTTCATGGGACGAGATGGGATGAGCCTAGGGCCCTCCTACTCCGCCGCCATCTTCCTCTCCCTTCTCTTTCATTTTTAATAAAAAGGTTTTCATTGCCTTTATAGCAACACACAGGTCACTGAAGCATAATATGACAGGGAAGAGTTCTGACTGTATTAATGGAATAATCCTTAAGAAAAATGTATAGCCTAGTGCAATGAATATTTTATTCACACTCTTGGTATTAAAGAATAATTGCTTAAAGTGTATCAAACCTCAAAATAACTATACATCAACTAAATTATGACATAAAAAGAGAGATTGAGAAAAATATACTTCATCTTTGGTAATCATTCTAAGGCTAAATGTGTGGATGGTAAAAGCTATGTAGTGTTTGACCCTAAATATTTTCTCCTGCACTATACTACTTTCATATAAGGGAATGGAAACAGTACTGAAGAAATGGCAGAGTGGAAATATATACATATTTACTCTATTTTCCTTTTCCTACCCTAAGATCTTTCATATATAAAAATTCAGAGAGAGATAGAACAAAAACCCATGTAGATATCATAAAAAATAAAGGCAACAATTTACTCTATTTACTAAAAATATTTTTAATAAAATGAATCATAAGCTAGAGCTGAAATCTATATCTTGCTCCTCAAAAAAAAAAAAAAATCTCATTTCCCTTATGTCTGAGAATCTACCACTATTTTGAAATTAGTTTGTATCTTTTAATTCAATCTTCATTCATTACATATAAATTCAGAGGAAGGATGAAATAAAAACTAAGACTTTCTTTGTCACTTACATAGCATGAATGAAAGAATTACAACTAAGTGATATAACTTAAAACCAAAATTGGATCCAAAGGAAATAGAAAGAAGCACAGGGGGTGGCACACAAATTGGTAAAAATGGGAATGCAAATTTAATGTACATCTCTCTAGGATCAACATTAATAATATTTCTGTAGTAAATTAAAATGTGAACTAAAATTCCAGGCAGTGATTCCAAAGGAAATAGAGATGGGTTGTTCTATATGCTGTTAATGTGAGTATTAACTACCCATAAAACATCCCTTGTCTGACTTAAAAGGAAGACTAAGATATTAAAAAAATTTAGATTAAGGGGCGCCTGGGTGGCTCAGTTGGTTAAGCAACTGCCTTCGGCTCAGGTCATGATCCTGGAGTCCCGGGATCGAGTCCCGCATCGGGCTCCCTGCTCAGCGGGGAGTCTGCTTCTCCCTCTGACCCTCCCCCTCTCATGCTCTCTGTCTCCCATTCTGTCTCTCAGATAAATAAATAAAATCTTAAAAAAAAAAAAAAAAAAAAAAAAATTTAGATTAGGATAATTCACAGTTAAGAAGTTACTTAAAGATGTAAAGGCAATTGCTGAAAACTTGGAAATATCGTCTAGTATAGCTTCAAAACCAGCAAAGGAAAAATACAGAAATTAAAAAATATATATTTTTTTGTATTTTTACTTATTAATCTAAGAAAATATGAGATAATATTTTTAAACTTCAGATATACAATAGAAACATATTAAAACTGTATGTAGGAAGACTAAAATAAGGAATAAACATGTACATTATATAATTTACTTAACGAAAAGTTGTTAATTGATATTTATGCAAAAAAGGAACAAATTTAAGAGAGACGATGCTTCATGATAGAGAAACAATACAATGGCTGACGGAGAAAATATAACAATTATGTGCCTGTTTTCACCTCACCACAAACTGAGATATTTAAAAAAGAAAAAAATAATATATTCACAATACTGGTGAGAGATGTTAATACACATCTATCAGAAATTGAGAGATTAAACACACAGAAGATTAACTAAGGGTATAGAAGATATGGACAATAATACAATTATATATATGATAAATAAATCTGAACTAATATGATTTTTTGCATGAAGTAAACTAATTCAGAATCAACAATAAAAAAGTATAGTAACAAACAGCAAATATGTTTGTTGTAAACTAAAAAATATACTGTCGCCTGATGAAAAAGAAAAAAAAAAGAGAAAGGTTAATATTATAAATATTAATTAACAAATACCAAAGTGTTAGACTTTAGAATATATGGGGTTCTCTAACCATAAAGAAAAAAATCTGATAAATTGGACTTTGGCATGATCGAAATTTGTTTTTCATCAAAAGAGATTTTTAAAACATACATACTCAAGCCTCAGCCTGGAAAGAAATATTTGCAATACACATATCTGGCAAATTACTTGTAACCAGAAGATACAAAAAACTCATAGAAATAAGTAACAAAATGTCAAATTACTCATATATTAGTAAAATAGTTGAACGAACACTTTACTAAAGAAGATATACAAATGGTCAATAGGCACATTAAAAAAGATGCTCAACATCTTTAACTCATCAGGTTATAAAAATTAAAGCCACAATTAGATACTACTCAAATAGCCACTAAAAAAACAAAAATTCAGAACTTTTCACAACACTTAATGTTGGATAAGATGTGTGAAAAGGGAAATTATTATTCATTGCTGCTGGGAAGTTAAATGGCACAAATACTTTGGAAGACTATTTGGCCATATTTTATAAAATTAAGCATAAATCTACCAAAAGACACAGGCTCTAAAAATTTAAAATCTGTCCAAGTGATACAACAGACAGAAAACAAGTTGAATGAGAGTGGTAAGCAGTATTCCTCAGAACAGCAAATACATAGTAAATTCTGAAGCAACAGAACATGGTTCAAATTTGAGCCATGATAATTTTTAGAATTAATTTTATAGAAAGTATTTGAGTGCAACCTATCATGTAAAACTGCTTGATATGCTTATTCATAATAAGTCAATTTTCCTCAACAATGTAGTTTATAAACTAGTCTGTACAATTGGTCACTAGGCAAATCAAGGTTTCCAGGAAGAAACCTAATATTTAAAATTCTTATTATCTGACACATTAATCTCCCACAAGAAGCCCATTCTATCACATGGGTTCTCTGTAATATAAACCAATACCAAAAGTCTAACTACTCATGCACCAATACCACCAAATCAGCACCCATCTTCTAAAGTTTTATTTTAATCCAGTATCCCCGATACATAAAATAGCCCATACCAAGTAAACATAATGCCCAATGACTGCCCTGCAATGCCTTGGCTGACACACGTACGGACCAGGTGAATGAACCTTTCAGTATTTATTCTTCAGTTTGTATGGTAATGTTATAGATTGAACCATGTATCTTCAGAATTTGTATGTTGAACCTCTAACCCCCAGTGTGACTATACTTGGTGATAGGGCCTTTAAAGGGGTAGTTATGGTTAAATGAAGTCGTAAGAGTAAGGCCCTAATCCAATATGATTCATGTCCATTTAAGAAGAGGAAGAGATACCAGGGATGAGCATGCAGAGAGAAGGCCATGTGAGGACAGAGAGAGAAGGTGATTATCCGCAAGCCAAGAAGAAAGACCTCTAAAGAAATCAAGCCTGTAGGCAAAACACCTTGATTCTGGACTTCCAACCTTCAGAAAAGAAAATAAATTCCTATTGTGTAACCCATATATTCTTTGGTATTTTCTTACAGCAAACAAAACATTGCTATAAAACCTGCCTTTCTGGTTGAAATAAATGGTGCCTCTTTAGCTCTTCAGGCATCTTTGGACCCTTGGTCAGCATCATATGAAGAAAGTTTTATTTGACATCTCATTGGATGAAAGATCTGTAGTGCCCAGAGATGCTTTATACTCCAAATGGCATTTTATTTGTTAATGCATTAATGTACACTCACTTGAGGAAAAAAATATAGATATAAACAAATGGAAAAAATATGGAGTATATCTAGACTGATGAGATCATCTAACTCAAAACAGCAGAAACCGAGTTCTGCAAAAAAGTGGCACATATCAGGATGTGGATCTCAGGATGGTGAGAGGACAGAACAGATATAAGAATATATATATAATATATATATATATATATAAGATATAATCAACCAGAATACTAAAATGCAACTTCTCCTTGCATATTTTGACTTATTTTTTCTTCTCCCCATACTGAAATTGATGCTTGATGATACCTCAAACCCTGGCTAGTTATTTTACAACACATGACAGTGAACTCAGAGTGAGGGAGTCAAAAACAACTTCAGCCCTGAAACAATCCTAATTATTTGATCTACTGACATGATGTTCTAGAAAGTGTCACTAGACTCCTTTTCCGATCATCATTATGACACCAGGAACTGGGGCCCAACATGCTCACCACTACATCTCCATGACCTAGGACTTATACTTATTTCAAGTATAAAGGTCATCAAATATTTGTTGAATTTGAACATAACAGATGTTAAAAACAATCAACAATGACGTTTCCTCGTTAACAAAATGTATAAGTATGTGGTTCCTGTTCAATTAAACACTTGTAGAAAGGGAACTTCACTAATCATTTTTACCACTTTTTTCTATTCTCTCTTCACTTTTTGGATGACTCCTTCTATCTTTACTTCTTCAGTATTCCATTTTAATGTACACATGACATTTTATAAATATTAAATATTTCCATGTTCTTTCACTTTCTAGCTCAATCTGCTACTGCTACTAATACTTCCCATGAAATCCCTAGTAATAATTTAAAAAAATTAAAAAACTAAAATACTTAGCCCATCTGAGTACTGTTTTTTTTTTTCTAGAATGTACTCTTCCACCACACAGTCTTTGAGATTTTTCTCCTCAATAATCTAGACCTCTGACTCATTATCATGTTAATATTAATAACTTTACAGAAGTATTGTATTAAGTTTCATGACTGTTCCACTCTTAATACTATTAATGTGAAATAGGACACTAATATGGAGTAAGTGTGCACAAGGAAACCAAAAATTAAAATCAATCCCAAGCATAACTGTGATTCAGGTCAAACTTGTTAGGTCTTTTCTGTAGAAGTACTGTTGCTTCTGATCTTGGCCTTAATGTCAGCAGAACCCCCATATACTCTGGTTATTTGAGTGATAAATGAATCTAGGTCCTTTCTTCACTGTTCTCTCCCTCTTTTTAACTCTTTCTTCCTACAGCCTTCAAGCCCATCCTTGCTTGTAGCCCTCACCCAATCAAGGAAAGAAGGGATATTGCCAGCCCTGCTGCAAGCAGCATTGTGTGAGCGTAGACTCCTTCCTCAGCATCAATTTCATTACTCCCATTCATTCCTATCTCAGTATAGCAGCTAAGGAAAAAAAAAAATTAAGTGGATGACTAATGTTCTATGAAAGAGATAAAAGAACAGTGAAAAAAAATGGTTCAAAATGGTCTCAACTTCTCTAAGCCCTCTGCATGATCAGGAAGCTGATCAAGCTCAGTCACAGTTGGCAGCTGCCAAAACCTGCCTGCTAATCTCCTCACACTTTAGCAGAGGAGCGGTCAGCAGAGCAGGAGGAAAACAATGAGATTTAGGGGGTGATGGCTGAGCTTCCATCATACTGATAGAGTGATTCTGGCAAGTTACTTAACCTCTTTAAGTGTGTATCTTCCTCTCTGTAATGGAGAAAAACACACACACACGTAAGATTGTGGGCAAGACAAACAAAATATGTTGTGTAACAGTCTTTACTAACTATAACTCACTCCAAACTGTTGTATTTTTTGTATAGTCCAGGCACAAAAAACTAAGTACCATATTGTCCCTTATACTGTCAATATAATTAATAGTCTAGAAATGATGTCTTAGATATACTTTAAAATATATTTTATAACGTTATCTACAGATGAGATTTCCATCAATTGTACATAGTTTACAATTTAAGAAGTGTATTAACTATGTGTTTCTGATGCTTTGACATCTGAAACCTTGCTGGCCCTAGAGAGACTGCCCCTTCCAATTCCTACAGAGAGTAAACAACACACCTGTAAGCATGTTTTTGCTATATAAACCAATCGATCCGGAGCCCATCGCTCCAACAGATCCTTTGTCTAGATATCACTCTGCACCAATCCATCTGCCCTAGTCCTCATAGGGACAAATATCAGCCAACAAGGGATGGCCCGTACCCTCTCCCCTCCCCCGCCCCTCCCCAGAGCCTGCTGAAATTATTCAAACTATCCAATCCTAAACCTGCTTAATCAGCTTCCCTTGCCTTGCCCATTCCATCCCATGGTAACAACAATGAAGGCTCTTACCCATGTTTCCCTCATTGTCTGCCTCCTGACTGACCCTGGTGCTACTCTACATGGCCTTGCATGGCATACCGTGCCCCTATTTCTACGTTTCATGACAGTTATTTCCATGCCTTCATGGTTTACCATACCTGTTTACAAACAAATTGTGGGTACTCTTTTTTTTTTTCTTTTTTTTTTTTTAAAGATTTCATTCATTTGACAGAGAGAGACACAGCGAGAGAGGGAACACAAGCAGGGGGAGTGGGAGAGGGAGGAGCAGGCCCCCCGCTGAGCAGGGAGCCTGATGTGGGGCTCGATCCCAGGACCCTGGGACCACAACCTGAGCCGAAGGCAGATGCCCAATGACTGAGCCACCCAGGCACCCCAAATTGTGGGTACTCTTAAAATAAGAAAATAATCTGCTAATATTAATTTTAAATGAATAATTATCCTCAACATTTTCTGGCAAATATTTTGTTTTATTAGATTTTAATTCTTAAAATAGGCAATATCGATCACTTCCTTTGTAATTACAACTTGTTTAGAAAAACATTTTTAATACATTTATATAAATGCAGATATGCTAACATGAGAGAAAAATGGAGAACTTAAATAATGATCATACCTTTAAAATACTTCTTTAAGAAGCCAAAGACCTCAGGGTTAATTTTAACTAGGTTGTAACAACTTGCCACAAAATGGAATGAATTAAAATCAATTTCAAGGCTTTGGAATAAAATTTGTAAATCATAAGCCCACGGATTTCATATTTTTCTCCTCTTTCACTAGACTTGTCTGGAGAGAGTGAATCAAAACAGAATAAACCTACCTTGAAAAGATTTTTTATCCTCTCCTATCTTCAGGCCATAAATCAGTTAATGGAGAAGTTGGACTAGTTTTCTAAACCACTGTATTTAGTATTTATGTACCTTGCAAGGGCTTTGACATAATAACAGAAGCAGCAATCATGGAAGCTGTTACAGATCAAGAAGTCAGAGGAGAGTATCGCAGGGCCCTGACATAAATTTATGGAGTAAAACAGCAAATGTTGAAATGCACTGTGACTATGGTACTGGCTAAAAAAAGGTATGGCAAGGTTATGTTGTGTAATCAAGACTGAATTCCTAAGAATGGGAGTTAAGGCAGAAAATCAGAAAATGATAAGAACAGAAGACAAAAGCATCTATAAAAATAAAATAAAATAATCAACCATTGAATAATAAATGGTAAAAAAAAAAAAACTCCAGCAACAAGAAGTCAGAGTATTTGAATTTCTGAATTTAAACGCAGTACAAACAAATGCAATAAGAGAAGATACATGCATTTACCCTGAAACTTTTATTCCAAATTATATCTTTTTATATATTCAAAAAGGCATAATAAGGGCCTGACAGGCCTGGAAACTTAGTGTTGTTACCACATTCCATAAGTATTTAGCCAACGTATCTTTTTTTGAATACCTCATGTATGAATAGAATATTGAAGGAATACTGAAAGAACAACAATCACACCCACTTACACTGGTATATGAAATAAAGAGACAATTCAAATGTGTTTTGTCTAAACACCACCTTCTCCAAACACCCTCCTGCACAACATAAACTGTTTTGGAATATAGAATATTTAAGGAAAACTGTCTATTATTCTATTTAATGGTAATAAATGGTTCCACTCAAAGTACAGTAATTTTTCATCATTCACTGTTATATCAAAAATTATGTGTATTTTACCATGATTAAAAATTTAAAAACATTAAAATATATAAAATAGATATAAAAATAAAGTTACTCTTATCTTGTTTAACTTGGGATGAAAATGGGAGTTCTAATTCATCAAATAATATCTTGTTATGGATATGATAAACGGAGTAGAAATTTTAGAATAGTAAGCTTACAATAAATAAACTTAGTTTATCCTAATAATCATTAGGCAGAGGAGATGTAAAGACTGACAGCAAGGATATAAATTTCCTACCCTGAAGGAGTTCACAAAAAGATGAGATGTAGGTAAAACATTGATTCTGATGCTTTCCCAGAAACAGAACTAGTGCCTGCCCAGCACAGTACCTAACCCAAAGTAGATGATCCAAAATTCTTTCTGAATTATTAAATGATGTTAATTAAATATATCAGTAGAACATGTTATAGAAACACAAACGATAGGAAATTTTACTTTGTGCTCTTAAAGAGGCCTGATGAGCTGATGACAATCAACCTGAGTAGGGAATTATCAGGGGTGGAGGCAGCAAGAATGAATGAAACCATTACAGACTGAGTGAACAGCATGAGCAAAAGCGCCAAGGCATGCATGAAAAGTCCATTTTATATTCTGGAACTTTTGATAAATGTGGATGAATATGGAGATTGAAAGCAGACAGAGATTAGAGGAACATCCCATCTCAGGATGCAATTTTTACTCTGCATTTAAGCCTAAACGTCTCTAGATCCCAAACTGTAATTATAAGTGCCTTTAGCTAATTTGTTTCCAAACCATGCTCCCCTGATTGAACCCACCTCATACCAGAAATGTGACAATATGATGGGCCATGTTTCATGGGAGTTAAGTAAACCACTGCTTATTCTTGTGGCTTCAAGTTCTCATAAATCTCAGAGTCAACATAGTACAAATTTATGTAATTGGATTATCATTATAATAACTAAGACATAAATTCCCTTTAAATAGTGTGTTACATTTTTCTTAGTCTTTAGTTGCTGTATTCTACATTAAGTTAAACAAAGTAACTTGCCTCAAAACATTCCAAAGGCAAAGTAGCTATAAAAGCAAAATGAATGGATGGTAGGTATTTTTCTTTCACAGTAGAAGGTTCCTGAATCCTATTCTGTCGTTCAATAGAAGTACAGAGTAATGTTAATTTGTAAAAAGTTACTCCAAAAAGATCTTACAAAGCCCAAACCTTCAGAATTATAGACAGTCAACTGGAAGTGAGCTAATGTGGCTCCTTTTGATAGAAGCCTACTGAAAGTAGCCTAGTGAAGTTGTCCATTTCCATTGTCAGTGAGAATCCAAGTTCCCCAACTCCAGATAGTCCCTCCCAACAGCTAACTTCCATTTTGTGTTTACTGATTCAGGTACTGCATTAGTTTGCTCAGGCTGCCATAAACAATTACCACAGACTGGGTGGCTTAAATAAAGGAAATTTATTTTCCCAATTCTGGAGGCTGGAAGTACAAGATTAATGTATCAGTGGAGCTGGTTTCTTTAGAAGCCTCTCTCCCTGGCTAGTAAATGACTCTCTTCTCCCTGTTCTTTATATAGTCTTCCCTCTGAACCTGTGTCCAAATTTCCTCTTCTTCTAAGGACATCAGGCATACTGGGTTAGGGCCCACCCTAATGACCTCATTTTAACTTAATTACCTCTTTAAAGACCCTGTCATCCCATGCAGTCATGTTCTGAATTACTGTAAGGACTCTAACATAAGAAGTTTGGAGAGATACAATTCAGTCCATAACAGATACCTTTCTGAATACTGTGCATACATTATTTTATTTGATCTTAAAAAACAAACTGTGAGACAGCATTTTATACACATTTTACAGATGAGGAAATTAAGCAAAAGAATGGTTAATAACTAGCCCTAGTTCACACAGGTAGTAAATGAAGAAGCTCTCCCATACAAATCCTGGCATTCTCACTCCAGTTTCCATGCTATTAACAATCCCCCAACATTCTATTGAGATTAGCTCACCTTCTAAATGAAATTTAGAATGAATTTCTTCAGGATCCCTCCTTTATAACTCAAACATTTCTCTGTATCTTTAGCATTTTTTAATCATCTGCTGCTTTTCTAAGGTGAAAGGATCTTACCTTACTGACAAGATTTTAACATTGTGCTACAATTTCCCCTTTATACGTCTTCAGTATTTTTCTTTTCACCAGATTTTCATGGTCTCTTTTTCCCCTCGTAGTGTATTATCTAAACCACTCCCAACATTATCTTTCCCATTTCCATTTACTATCAAATTCTTTTAAAAAATAATGCCAGCTACACCTGCACTGAAATAACTTTTTTCTTTTCCTTTACCAGTGAAACTGAAATCATTTAACTAAGTCCTTTTCTCAGTCAGTTCTCACTAGGAGCAGTGTACTTTATTCATAAAGTTTCTTCTCCACTTACTACTCTGATACACCACTCTTTATTTTCCTTTGACACCTCTGATGGTTCACAAAGAGTTTGTGTGATTTCTAAAGCCCATTTAGGTTAATGGACTGACAATATTTCATTCATTAGGATTCCATCCATTAGTAGAAAACCAAAATGTAGAGGACTGAAGGTATCTGTAGACATACAACCAATAGAAGTTGGTTGCCAAACTGCTTTCTAATGAAGATGGCTATATAAAAACAAAACAAACAAACAATTTTAGTCAAAGTGAGTTTGTAAATGGAAGTGGGGGTTAGTAGAAGTTAGGTTAGGCTGAATGACTTTGATGACGTATATATATTCCACTAGGTAGGTTCTCTCTGGGAGAAGAACCTAGAGATGTAAATATCAACAACTAATACAACCATAGGCATTGGTGGCGAAAGGGTTAACAAGGGACCTTGGAGAATACACAAGCATTGTGAGGTTTTTTTCATTTGTTAACTGTGAATTACAGAATGTATCTCACTTTTAAGTTTCCCTGAAAAATCTTCAACAGCTATATGTTGTTCACTATTATTTTCTGTGAGCAGATTCTTTATGAATATTTAGAGGTTCTAATTTGTAAGGTAAAAAAAGGGACTTCAGAACCATGATAAGAAGTCAACTAATATATGAATAGTGTAGCATCTTCATAGAAAGTTATAGAGTGAAAAAAATGAGCGCATAAAAACAAACGATTTTTAGTATAATAGCCAATGATGATCAATTAAATTATTAATTGCACTCATTCACATTAATTTGTCTAATAGGAAAATAAAATTGGGGTTCATGAATAATCCAGTGATTTTATATGATTTAAAAGCACCCTTATATTACACATATACACATACGCCCATAAATACGAACAGGTTGGAAAATTAATTATCCAGGACCATTTAGAAACATATGGATTACATATTTCTGTTCTCTTTGTTAGTAAATTAAAAAATTATCCAACAGCTAGATACTATACACCACAGAACTCTAATACTAAAGTATTTATTCACCAAAACTGAGCAGTCATATTCATTTTTAATATGTGTTCCTTTTTCTTATATTAGTTTTCCTTTTAGAAAACCATTCCACTCTGTACAACCATGCATATAATGAGTAACAAAATCATCAAAGATGATAGTGATATTATTTACAATTAGTCTTCTTACTAAGAAAGGGTCTCAACATAAAAAGAGAAGAGGAAAGGACACTGTGATGTGATCTCTATGCACATTCCAGAGGGAATGATTATCATCCTAAGTCATTAAAGACTTTCATTTTTATCCAATAAAAGTGCTATCACAATTTCACATTTAATTTTGCTACAACGTAACATTTCTATACCACAGAAAAGAAGAGGTATACTTAAGTTCTCATATAATAAGCAGCATCTATATATGGAAATGGTCTCCCTGGCTCCCTTTACAAGCACATTTTAGGCCCCACTGTAAAGTAAATCTTTCTTACATACTTTGTTGCTGGGGTTAAAATTGGCAGTTAAAAAATATCTGAAGAGCACATAAGAAGAAGTGATTGCAGCCATCAGACCTTTCACAACTTCTACAAGTTACTATCCTCCTCATCTTTGATTCTAGAGTCACTGACTTTAAAATATCTCCCAGAAGACAGAGTAAAATCATTTGGGTATATTAAAATGCTTACCTTTTAAACAAGGGAGTTGGAATTCTTCAAATTGCTAATTCCAGAGATTCTTACGTGGTTTAACACTGACTTGCCTGCACTGACCCATGTCAGGTTTACTAGCAAACAGATCCATCAATGGGTAGGTATTTGTGGTTTTTCCCTCCCCTTTCCATCATAACCTCATTGTTGCGCCCCAAGTTTTACTTCACAGACTACCAGAGGAGCTAAGAAATTGCTTTCTTCTTTAGTGGGACCCTGTGGATGGCTCATAAACAGACATTTGGTAGGCTGGCAAAATATTGTACTATGAATGTCCACTAATGATGTCCCATTGTTTTTAAATCTCCTTCTCAGTGTGGAGCTGCACTAATTGAGAGCTGACGTAGGCACAACTCAGGTTCCTGAGGTGCTACACAGTTAATATCAGTCAACTCTGTGCTTTCTCAGTCATTCTGGGGTTACTGGAGCGCTTACACCATACTTTGGATCACATGGGGGAAGAAAATTATATATTTCATTTGAGCATTATTATCTCCCCCTTCCCCTGAGTTGATCTGAGGTCTTTCTCAATAGAATTTTTTTTTAAATCTTCTTTGCAAAAATAACAGGTAAATGTAAGGGCGTGCAATGAGTCAGGGATCCATTCACTTCCTAAATATATAGTTTCTTTTGACAGCAATCAGATGACATGGATAACTCAGGATGAAGCATGAAAACTATTAATACTAGAACATATAACATCCATCAGTAAAATCTGTCATAAAAAATAAAAGGAACCTTTAATTGTGTACTTATTATTTTGCCTTTATATATTTGACCTCAAAAGCAGGTGAAGTAACAAAAGTTTTCTTGGTAACTTTCCATAACCAGAAAAATGGAAATTAAAACCCAGTTCTATGTGAGTCTAAAGCTTGTGTGTATAACTGTTAATCAGCACTGGCTCATAATTATTTTCCTGTGTTTCAGGGAGAAGTAAGAATATACTTACTCTGTGTCCTACCTTCCTTTGACTCACACTGTATTTTGAGAAATAACCACTGTTACATAACTGACATCTACTAAAATTACGCCCATTCTGGGGGTTGGGTGGATGGGCTAGCCTGGTGATGGGTATTAAAGAGGGCACGTTCTGCATGGAGCACTGGGTGTTATACGCAAACAGTGAATCATGGAACACTACATCAAAAACTAATGATGTAATGTATGGTGATTAACATAACATAATAAAAAAAATTACGCCCGTTCTGTGGACAATATTAACCAAGAAATAAGCAACTAATTTAACTATAAGTTTCTGCATTTATAGATCCTTAGAAGGAAAGTTTTAAAAGCCCCTTGTATATATTCTATTGCTCCATCCTATTCTGTGTCTCCTCTAAATATATACCATTATAATTTCATATTTTATAATGGATAAGCATTTTATTTTTTTTTAAGATTTTATTTATTTATTTAATTGACAGAGAGAGAGAGAAAGAGAGAGTGAGAGAGGGAACACAAGCAGGGGGAGAGGGAGAAGCAGGCTTCCCGCCGAGCAGGAAGCCAGACATGGGGCTCGATCCCAGGACCCCGGGATCATGACCTGAGCCGAAGGCAGACGCTTAACGACTGAGCCACCTAGGCGCCCCTGGATAAGCATTTTAAATTTCCCAAATATTTTAAAGCATTTTAGCTTCTCCGTAGTATAACATTTTATGGGAAGTAACTAATAAACATTTCCATTAAAAACATTAACTTGCTATTATTTCACAGATCTGCTAAATGTATCATCTGAGAAAATTATATTAACTTAAATAAATGCTTTTTATAATATTGCCAGAATTGGTTGGCAATAAACCATGCTAAAACCATTTCTGTGAAGATATAAAATATATTTTTCCTAAATTGCTTTTCCAAAAGCCTGTGTGAAAGGAAAATTAAATGTGGTCTTTGAACAACATGAATTATTAAATAAAAAGCATTTCAAAAAATACAGAAATACTTAACTACATTGGCAAAGCTTAATTAAATGTCCTCTTAGAAGTAGAATGTCAGTATCAATGTCTCTTTTAACCAATTTTTTAAAAAACTGTTTTTCTAAGCTGTTCCAACTCCTATATACACTTGTTTCAAAATTCAAACTAGTTAAATATCCCCATCTGCTTAGTCTTACATACACAGAATACATAAAGCATAAGTATTTATTGATCTCTGATTGCAACAGTATTAAAATGATAACTGGAGTACTGTATTTGGAGGGAAGAACTAGATTTAACTTTATAAATATTCATATATTCTAGAGAAGAAACATAGGCCTAAAGTTTATACTTCACACTAACAATCTAAACATGCAATTCAAATAAACCATCTGCAGTCTCCCTGATGATCCATCTGTGGGGATATTTAAACCCGGACAGCACAGGGGAACAGTCACAATAAATCTCTTGAATTAAAACACACAAGCACTTGCACACACATGCGCACGCACACGCAAGTAACAACATTAGTTTTGCAAAATTATCCAACTTAAAAACTCAACAAGGATTTAGTGTAATTGTGCATGTTGCCCTTTCTGAGACTCACCGATATGGACTAAAAGGAAAATTTAAGCAGCTATGACATCCATTTAGTGAACAAGAACAATCTGTAAAAATCAAGTCATACCCCCTGTTTACAATATACAAAATGCAGAGGAATGAAAGGTAAGCAAGCTAAATTATCTATTCAGTTTATTTGAATCTCAATTTTAATAATACTTTGCCATATGCATACATATACTGGATACTTTGATTCATCCTTTGCAAAAATTATACTCCATAAATATCAAGTTAGTAATGAGGGCAGAGATGTTTTCTGACACAAAACCTCCTGAGAATTCAAAGCACAAGAAAGCCATTAGCTTTAGTTTAAAAAGATAAGAAGGTTAAAAAGAATTTACATTTCACTTATCAAAAAATATAAGATAAATGTATATTTAAGTTTCTGTCAAAGTCTGCTTATTAATAAGGATAAATATTTAAAGCCTATTTTCCATGGACAAATTACCTAAAATCACAAGATTATGCATGCTTTTAATAGGAAACTGCATTTGCTAGAACGTTTATGCCATAAGAGCTTGATTTTGTTCACTAATCCACTATGACCTCATTGATCTGCTGTATTAACTCAAACATCATAAAAAACTACTTGGATTTTCTTGAAGTTAGAAAAAGTTTGGAGTATCAGCATTTTCTTACTTTAAGAATATTTTTTTCTAAATAACATAGGTTAGTGATTATTAATACATTCATTTGAGTAACTCCAAAATCTCATTCTTCTATGCTCTACCTAAGAATGCTAATTTTATAGGCAGTATCAAATTATTATTTGAAATAGACCCAGGAAACATAATTTCCCATTAATTTACTATTGAACTAAACACAAAAGATACAGTTACTTCAAACTTCTATTTATGTTCCTTAACTGTTCTCATAAATTTATATTTTCATCAGTTTTAAATCTTAAATCCCTATTGCAATATTATTTTGATATGAAACAACTTTTTATATTTTGTGCCCCATACAAAAAACTTGTAAAATGACTCAAATTTATTTTCTCTGTTCATGACTAGATAATATGTAGCAAGCTTTTACTTTTTATTTTGTGAAATTGTTGAGTATGACGAAGAATAAAAATTAAAACTTCGCTTCAGAATCTATAAATAAAAGTATGCACAGTCTGATGCAATACAATTAACAATGTTTTAGGAGAAGAAGGAAGACTCCCTGTAATTTATCCCATTCTCCCCACACACCCACCAAGTTTATTCAGCCATACCTCGGGCATCTCTTATTTTTCTTTTTCCTTCTTGCAAAAAAACAAAGCTAAAGAACAAGGGTCGTTGAGAAGGGAAAAAGAGAATCCAAAGTTATCTTGCTCCATTTTAAAAGTGAGAACTATGTGGATAGGAAATAATTATACAATGAAATTCAGTGACGGATTAAATACAGCAGAGAATCCCCTATGTACTGTGTATGGGGGATCAGGAAGGACAGCTTTCCTTTGCCTGTTGTTTCATAATCTCTCCTCCAGCAAATTTTGCATCTTGAAGTCTCTCCTACAGGTTCTGCTTGCCTAGAAAAGAGGCTGAGCCCACAGTCACAGGCTGTTGAATAGCCACAGGCTTAGATACTGGCAAGGGTTTCATCCTTTTTAGTCTTCTCAAAAAGAAAATAAAAACAATTCACAAAAACCACCATAGGGATAATAAGAAAATGGAAAGGAGCACAGATAAAGACAGAGACGCACTGCTCTCCTGCAGACTAAGGACACAGAGCTATGTGCATTACAAACTCTTTTTCTGTACTGCTTTTTATTGAAAATGCCAAATGTGCCCATATTACTCTCAAGAGTATAGCTGGACTGTCCGGGCCAAAAGGTCTGTAGACCCAAACATACTGCGAAGTTTTTTCCCTAAGGCAGTCTGCTCAAACCCAGATGACATCTTCTCTTGGTAGGACTTTGACTGCCATCATAACTGCCATGCAGGAGAATTCGTTCATACTAAATTTTACCCTGGACCCCTCTCCAACTCTCTGCTCTGGAGTAGTAATTGGATTTATTTAGGAATAAAACCAGTATCCTTTCTGTAAGCCCTACTGGCTAGAGAAAATGAAAAGAACTCTGAATCTGCATAGAGGTGTGGTCTACTTGTCTCCATTGGATAAGAAAAAAAACTTTAATTTGGAGCTATTTGTTCAGGTAAAGACTAATAACAATACATGAAGAGTGACTGAATAAAAGGAAATAGATTTTCCTTCCCTAGTAAAGAATGTCTGTCACAAAGAAATGGAAAAACGTTTCATGCTCATGGACTGGAAGAACAAATGTTGTGAAAATGTCTATGCTACCGAGAGCAATCTACACATTTAAAGCAATCCCTATCAAAATACCATGAACTTTTTTCAAAGAAATGGAACAAATAATCCTAAAATTTATATGGAACTAGAAAAGACCCCAAATAGCCAGAGGAATGTTGAAAAAGAAAAGCAAAGCTGGCAGCATCACAATTCCGGACTTCCAGCTCTATTACAAAGCTGTCATCATCAAGACAGTATGGTACTGGCACAAAAACAGACACATAGATCAATGGAACAGAATAGAGAGCCCAGAAATGGACCCTCAACCCTATGGTCAACTAATCTTTGACAAAGCAGGAAAGAATATCCAATGGAAAAAATGACAGTTTCTTCAACAAATGGTGTCAGGAAAATTGGACAGCCACATGCAGAAGAATGAAACTGGACCATTTCCTTACACCACACACAAAAATAGACTCAAAATGGTTGAAAGACCTCAATGTGAGACAGGAGTCCATCAAAATCCTAAAGGAGAACACAGGCAGCAACCTCTTCGACCTCAGCCGCAGCAACTTCTTCCTAGAAACATCACCAAAGGCAAGGGAAGCAAGGGCAAAAATGAACTATTGGGACTTCATCAAGATAAAAAGCTTTTGCACAGCAAAAGAAACAGTCAACAAAACCAAAAGACAACCGACAGAATGGGAGAAGATATTTGCAAATGACATATCAGATAAAGGGCTAGTATCCAAAATCTATAAAGAACTTATCAAGCTCAACACCCAAAGAACAAATAATCCAATCAAGAAATGGGCAGAAGACATGAACAGACATTTATCCAAAGAAGACATCCAAATGGCCAAAAGACACATGAAAAAGTGCTCAACATCACTCGGCATCAGGGAAATCCAAGTCAAAACCTCAATGGGATACCGCCTCACACTAGTCAGAATGGCTAAAATTAACAAGTTAGGAAACGACAGATGTTGGCGGGGATGCGGACAAAGGGGAACCCTCCTACACTGTTGGTGGGAATGCAAGCTGGTGCAACCACTCTGGAAAACAATATGGAGGTTCCTCAAAAAGTTGAAAATGGAGCTACCATACGATCCAGCAATTGCACTACTGGGTATTTACCCCAAAGATACAAATGTAGGGATCTGAAGGGGTACATGCACCCCAATGTTTATAGCAGCAATGTCCACAATAGCTAAACTGTGGAAAGAGCCAAGATGTCCATCCACAGATGAATGGATAAAGAAGATGTGGTATATATATATATATATATATATATATATATATACACACACACAAACACACACACACACACACACACACACACACACAATGGAATGTTATGCAGCCATCAAAAGGAATGAGATCTTGCCATTTGCAACGACGTGGATAGAACTGGAGGGTGTTATGTTGAGCGAAATAAGTCAATCAGAGAAAGACATGTATCATATGACCTCACTGATATGAGGAATTCTTAATCTCAGGAAACAGACTGAGGGTTGCTGGGGTGGGGGCTGGGGTGGGAGGGATGGTGTGGCTGGGTGATAGACATTGGGGAGGGTATGTGCTATGGTGAGCACTGTGAATTGTGCAAGACTGTTGAATCACAGATCTGTACCTCTGAAACAAATAATGCAATATATGTTAAGAAAAAAAAAAAAGAAGATAGCAGGAGGGGAAGAATGAAGGGGGGGAAATCAGAGGGGGAGACAAACCATGAGAGACGATGGACTCTGAAAAACAAACTGAGGGTTCTAGAGGGGAGGGGGGTGGGAGGATGGGTTAGCCTGGTGATGGGTATTAAAGAGGGCACGTTCTGCATGGAGCATTGGGTGTTATGCACAAACAATGAATCATGGAACTCTACATCAAAAACTAATGATGTAATGTATGGTGATTAACATAACATTAAAAAATTAAAAAAATATATAAGTACACTAATCATGACGAGCACGGAGTAATGCACAGAATTGTTGAATCACTATATTGTATACCTGAAACTAATATAATGCTATATGTTCACAATACTGAAATTAGAAAAGACTTTTTTAAAAAGGTTTTTAAAGTAATGGAAATTCAGTTTCAGTGGAATTTTAAACTTTTTATTCTCATCTTTGATTCTTCAGAAATTTTATACACACCTTTTTTCTATCATAATTTATTTTAATAGAAAAAATTAAATGGAAAAATTCTATATTGTGTCAGACATGTAGAAATGCCTATCTAAACCAATGATTTAATTTTTATGACGTGAATACTTAAGCATTACTTTATGGCAATAGGCAGGTGACCAGAACAAGCTTCTCATTAACCCTAGTGTTGGAAGTCCCTTAACACCCAACCCTCCCCACATTCCAAAACCTACATTTCATCTGTATATGATAGATATGCAAGTTTCAAGTTTCACTAAGGGTAAGTAGATTTCTCACATTTCCTTAAAAAGCCTTTTACTTATGCCTAACTTTCATAATATAAACAATATTTTATAATAGCTGAATAAGTTTAACCAATAATAAAAGACAAACCTAGTACTGTATTAGTCGTAAATAAAAATATAGTATTCAGTACTAAAGTTACTTAGTACTTACATTAAACATTGAGACAAAATCATACATCCATATTCTCTTGTTCACTCTCAACTAATCTTTGTTCACTCTCACCCCTCATTCCCTCTCTCTTCCCATACTCTTCCTATTTAAATATAAATAGGTTAAATAAGCATATCTTTGAAAGTGAGAATAGGAAGTATAGAAACACTTGTACCATAAAGGATAATTTATTACGCTGCAAAGGAAATGGATATTACATGTAGCAAACAAACCCAGTCTCGATTATCATAAAATTTATCACCATTACACGGTGAATTCTAACTCTCCAAGCATAAACAATTTAAACTCAAAATAGTACTTAGCATTTTTGTACATATCAAACAGTACACTTCTAAAAAGATAGGCAGCCTCTTTTGAAATGAAGATAGATATATCCAGACATAATTTTCTCAATATAAGTATCCTTCAACTGGACATCCTATACTCTTGAATCAAATGTTCATCTCTGATTTCATTATAGAAATCTTTATGGAATGAATTTTTAAAAAATTGAGCAATTCATACCTGACCTAGTTTACTCTCTACTGGGCCAAGCAGTTTTCCTGAAAACAAGTTATGCACTGAATTTGACTGATGCTCATTTTGACTTTTTATATGTTTCTTTTATGATTGCTGTTTCAGTAAGGGTAAAACCACATATTTGGTTTATTTTTTTATAGTCTGGAGTATTTTCTATTCAGTGGAAGATAACTGCCTCTAGGAACTACTCTGTCCATCACTATGGTAACTGAGATACCACGTTAGGCCTTGTACCTCTGACTATACCTAGAGTTGCTTAGTCCCATGGTAAACACCTGTCTCCTGTCCCCAGGATGTCAGAATCAGCAACCCAGAGAGCACATCTAGACAGCCTCAGTACAGCTAAAACTTTAAGATTTAAAACTCTGGAGTTGTTGGTAGGCTTGGTCATATTTTCTTCCATGGCAGCCTGCAACAATACAGGTAACAAAACCACTACAAGTGACAAAACTACCCCTGAGAAAACACACACACAAAACTCTAACAATATATCTGTATCCCTTCACACAACATTATACTATTTTTATAATGTATGTATATTTGTAACAAGAAAAATCTAATTTTGAAGTATATTTTAATATATTTGTTATAAGTTTTCTCAATTAGAATACATTAAAACTGCATCCTTTGCAGTGTTTTACATGGTGGGGGTGGGGAGAAGGTACATGGCACTTTCTGATGTTCCATAGTCTAATCATGTTTGGAAAAATAGAAACCCATGGCAAGCACTTACCTAGGACTCTGGTCTCCAAACAACAGCTGGTATAGAAGAGTTAAATGAATTTCTCAAGTGCTTCTCATATGCCCAAGCTTTATGAATAATAAGTCATATATATTAAGTTCTTCTTATGTATCACTATGCTAATGTATATACATGTATTACTTCATTTTTTCCCAAATAACTTTTTGAAGTAATAATAATTACCTTCATCTTACAGTTGAGGAATTTGAATTTGAAATATAAGAGCCAGAGGCAAATTCCAGCCCAGATCTGACTGAAATCAGTGCCCAAGTTTTTAAATATTATATTATACAGTCTCAAAATTCTTTATCCAGTAAGGCAATATGGTGGTTTGGATTGGCAAGCAAAGAGATAAGAGTCTCATGCTGACCCCTATCTTTTAGGTTATGATAAGCTGGATAAAGAAGTAGAAATGTCACAGCAAGATATGTCCCAAGCTTATTCCTTGTGATACCATAAGGATTCTTTAGGAAGTTATCACTAGGCTTTTCCAGTACACCCCCCCCCCACCCAGAAATGCATTAGAATAACTCAGACATGTTCTCAATAAGGAAATATATAAAAGAGACTTCTAAAAGAGATTTTTAGCAAAAACTAAAAGTGGGCAAGGGATGGTTATTTCAGAGAAAGAATCACTGATGAATAAGAAATCTAAACAAAATTAAGTAACTCTACTTTAAAACTGTGCATGTTTAACCCCACAAATAGATTATAATATCTATTATTTATTCTATTAGCTATTGAGCATTTATTATATATTTTATTACATAAAATAAAGCATTACATAAAAATGCTTTATTTTATGTAATCTTCACAGAGGTTTACACATGAAGTAGGTAGTGTTTTCTCATTTTACAAACGATTTAATAGAAGCTGAGGTAAGTTAATTATCCTGAGTTCCATGAAATAAATTATATATACCTATTAAATTTTACATATAAAAGTGAAAAAAATGGAGAATTGAATACACAAGAATTGGGCTGACTTACTTTCATCTAATTTCCATCCAATATATTATTTTACCTCATTAAATGAATTAATCTTGTATTAATAAGACTAAATTATATTCAATTTGTCAATAAACCTACACTCTATAAAACCTAGATTATATTTATAATTAAAAAATAGCAACTTAACTTGCCTGATTTATTATTATGATGTGATTTACTTTATCACCCAACTAATATTAAAACCAAAATAAGCCAAGCTGCAGTCAGGTTACAACGGTCACAATGTTTTCTGCAGTTTCCTCAGTAGTGAATGTTCAGTATGATAAAAATCTTCCAATGGTCCTATAAATTCCTCACCCTAATTTTGTTCTCATTGAGAGCAGAAAGTTTCATCAAGTAAAGAAAATAAATGTTTTATTCAGATGTAAATTCAAAAAAACCATAACATTATAATGTTACTTTTGCCACTATAACTTCCAATATACTGTTAGACAGCAAGATAAGTCACTTTTGAAATTGTAAAGGCAAATACTCCCAAATTCACTACCACAGGGTTCTAGGATGAGCATTCCACTGATAATATACATGTGTACACACATGTGTGACTTTTTGTCAAAATACACCATGCAATATAACAAATTTAGGATTCCTATCTGAGGAACTATCATGGTAGAAATGTTTCATTTGGAATTCAGGTCTGTGTTACCACAGCACCAATATTTTTTTTTTTTTTTTTTTTTTGGATTTTGTACATGATGATCTATTGTAGGACAAATTTTAAAAGCAATTTGTCCATGTTCAAATAATTTACTGGGTAAATAACTCACCCACGCTTAAAGGAACTGTTACCATAGCAAAGAAATACACAAAAAGAGTAACTCAAACAAAACAAGTGTATTTTTTAAAAATCTGAGCCAAGATTTAGAATGAAAAAACTAAAATTTTCAGTTTCTTGCCCTAAGTCTGTGATTTTGCTTCCACTGAATAAAAAATTATTTAAATATTACCTATACACATTTTTTATAGTTGAAACCTAACATAAGTAACATCATTTAAATCCAGAATGGCAAACTGAATGAAGAACATCAGGTATAAAAATCCAAAGATACACACTGCGTTATTGAATCATTATTTTTGTGAAATTTAAATAGGTTAAATAATATTATTAAAGTTTATCATTCCAACATCTGTTAGAAAGGAGTGAAAAATAACAAACCAGTGGAATTAGCATATGAATATAGGGAACTTAAAGACTGGTTTTTAGTCTCCTAGTTGAAATTATTGGTCTGAGTAAGTTAAATTGAGTAAACTTATTAATTGAGTAAAGTGAATTGATACGTAGAGCATCTTTTGAAGTATGACTGAAGAAGGCTATTTTACCTCTGGGAGAAAGAAGGTAAGCAGAAGTAAAATAATAAAATAATTAAATAAGATTAAATAATTACATAAGATTAAATGATTAAATAAAATAAACTAAAAAATTGTTTTCCTGTTTCTTGTCCTCAGACTCGGGACCAAGGAATGCTGCTTCTAGGCCCAGGTGAAAAAGTGATTTTTTAATATGATATCATCTAAAAGTTTATGCATATTAAAAGTCCACAGAAATATTTTCTTTAATGTACAGAAAATACAAGGAAATACCATTTAGAATCTCTTGAGTAGGAGAACTGAGTAAGTTTTACTTTGCTGGATCATCCAAAGAAACAGAATTCCTCCCATTTCTGCCTCAATAGGTAAGAAAGGTTAAGAGTTTTCTAAGTAATAGGGAGACAACTGTCTTTATTTCTCACTCTTGTTATCATGGAAGATCTCAGATATTCATTTTCTTACCATCATATAATAATTCTAAACATGGAGCTTTCAAGAAACTTATGTGTTTTTCTTAAAAAGACTTTAAAATACATTAAACATGAAAGAAGACAGGCAATTCAGTGGTGCTATGATGCAACATGAGTAAAAGTTCATCTGACTGTAAACTAGAATATTTAAAACACCATGAAAGATATCTCCAGGTACACACCTTTAATCAAGTTAGCTACATTTATTTAAATCTTGAGAAATCACTTCCATACAAAGCAAAACAATTCTGCAAAATGTGTATTACTGTAAGTGCCTATTCAAGTTTGTGATTTGGTAACTGAATTCTCCTTTCGCTTTCCCTCACCTTTGTATGAATAGAACAGATTATGTCTAACTGAAAACTGCAGTCAGAAAACAATCAGGCTGACGTGGTTAATAACAGGCATTTCTACTGAAGCGTCATTGAGAACGAAATTAATATTACATTTCCTTGCTAAATATGAAATCTGCTGTTGTTACCAATTGTGCAATTCTTTTTAAATTGGATGTAAAAGAAGAAAAATCACAGATTTTAAGACATCTTTCTTAGTGTAAGCCATCTTTAAGTAAATACATTTTCAATTTATTGTTCTTAATATCTTTTTATATCTTGTTTTGAATCATGAACATAAAGTTGGAGCAGACCAATGATAGAAAGTGACATTGTTTTTCTCTCTAGGCGATTGAGTGGATTAGCAAATGACATATTTTACAGAAGAAAAGTTAAGAGTCTGACTTTCTAAAGTAGCCACCACGCACTTAGAATGCAATCAGGGTAGGATTCATTAGAAAAAACAAAAAAACAAAAAACATTTATGAACTCTCTTTGATGCAGGAAAGATGTTAGGGTTCGAAGCTGATGGCCAAGAAAGAATTCTTGAGACGTCTTTGGTACGAAAAGGTGGTTTTATTAAAGCACGGGGACAGGACCCGTGGGCAGAAAGAGCTGCATTGGGGTCATGAAGAGTGACCCATTACAGACTTTCAAGTTGGGAGGGGGTTAGGGATAGTGTAAGGCTCCCAGAAATTTTGGAAACAAGGTTTCCAGGATCCTGAGGGGGCTAACTATTGTTAGGAAAAGGTCATTTATTACTGTTTAGTAAAAACTCAGTCATGAGACTCTTCAGATGTATTATCAGTGGGTCATATGCTTGGGGGATGATTGCTAACATGTATCTTGGTGGGGGGTGGGGTGGGATAGAGATAAAAGAAGTTTCTAAAGGAATTTTTATATGTTAAAGTAGACTTACAGGATCTGGGAGGGTCAGGCTAAGATTGCCTCCTGCCCTTAGCAAAGTATTAACATAGAGGCAGCTGAGTTCCTAGAGGAATGTCACTCTGCCTATTTCAAGGACTTGTTAATGGCTGTGAGTAGTAAGGAAATTTATCTATCTATCTATCTATCTATCTATCTATTTAAAGATTTTATTTATTTATCTGACAGAGAGAGAGAGAGCACAAGCAGGGGGAGCAGCATAGGCAGAGGGAGAAGCAGGCTCCACGCTGAGCAAAGAGCCTGATGTGGGACTCAATCCCAGGACCCTGGGATCATGACCTGAGCCGAAGGCAGATGCTTAACTGACTGAGCCACCCAGGCATCCCAAGTAGTAAGGAAATTTAATAATTTTTCTTCTGCCTTTGTTTCCCACATATTGACTATTGGGATCTAGAGGTTTTTTTTTCTTGTATGACAACTACATTCTGGTAAAAAATTAGACAATAATTTAATATATATTGAACATAATGGTGATAATATCATAAAGACAACAATAAGCATTTTAATCTAATAGATATAAAGATCCTATATAACACTTACATATCACATATGTTAGGATCTAGACTACTGTTTCTCCTAATTACAGAGATGTACAATGTGGTTGACAATTAGCCATTCCCCAATGCCCCCCCCTTCCCTTTCCTATTTAATAGCACCTGTGCAGTTTGAGGTCTGAATGACCTAAGGCATTCAGGGTGTGGGACTGCCTGATTAGTTTTGAGGTGGGCCAAGAATTTAAAATCTTAGGTGATTTTAGGACACAATGGAACTATCTGCCAACATTTTGCTACAATGAGAGGAGTCAAAGTGAAGAGAAATTCAAACACAAAGGAGGGCAAAGATGAAAGGACAGAACCAAAATTTTGAACAACAAAAAACCAAAATACCTTTCCTCTGGACTTTTCAGTTATATACACCATTTATATCTAATTTATATTTAAACTGGTTTCAGCTGGGTTTTTGCCTATTTGCACTGAAAGTTTCCTATGCTATGCTGGTCATTCAAATGCATTTACTGAGTGGTACTTCCACCAGCTAATTAGTATGTTCTAAATGCAATCAGTAACATGACTCAGCCTACTTGATCAAATCTCTTTTAAAGTCAGTCCTACATTTGAAAAATATCCTTTTATTTTTGCTTAGGCCAATTTGAGTTGAATTTACTACCTCCCATTGTATTTTCTTCTTTAAATCACTGTCATCATCTGAATTGCTTCCAATAATTAATTTATTAATTGTCTAGCCCCATTAGACTAAAAGCTCGTGAGACCAGGGACTCTATCATTACATTTGCAGTAACTAAAATACTGCCTGGCATATAGAAGGTCCTCAACAAAAATAAATAAATAAATAAATAAATAAATAAATAAATAAATAAATAAATAAATATTTGTGGAATGAATGAATTAATGAAATAAATCAAAACTTTAGAATATGTGCCAGAATGCAAAATAAATCCTAGAAATTGTATAGGAATTTGGAAAGAAAGCAAGAAAGCGGGGCACCACGGTGGCTCAGTCGGTTAAACATCTACCTTTGACTGAGGTCACGATCCCAGGGTCCTGGGATCAAGCCCCATGCAGGCAGCCTGCCTCTCCCTCTCCGTCTGCCTGCCACTCCCCCTGCTTGTGCCCTCTCTCTCTCTCAAGTAAATAAAATCTTAAAAAAAGAAAAAAAGCAAAAAAGAAAACAAGCAAGAAAGAAAATATATTATTTGAGGGATGGTAGTTTAACTGAGCCTCAAATAAATTAAATTTCACTAGGATGATGAGGTTTTAGGTCTAGTTTAAACATATTTTATGCCAAACAATTAAAAAAACATAAAGTAATTAAAGTCTATTTTACATTTAAGGAAAATGATAGCCTGGGGTGACCTAATGTAAGAGGTAAGTCTGAAATGATAGTAAGGCATGTATTATTATTTCTTATAATAGTTGCACCTGTCAGCAGTTGGCCCATTTTCATTTTATGGAAACTCTCATTTATGTAACTGGACAGTTTCCCTTTCCACACAAACTATGATCAGTCTTGGAGGCAAATTTGTGGGCTACTTTGGTGTGCACTTACCTGGTAATAGATTATACCCTTCACCTTGCACTTGGACTGTTTCTCTCATGCTTTTCTTTTCTCTATCATCTTACTTTAAGGGGGCTGAACTAGTACTTCTTTTCTAAAATTCTGGGCTCATGAGCTTCTCCATTACTAAATAATGTGCTTCAGGGGATCTATGATCATCATCCCTGCCCCACACATCCAAACTTATATATCACATAATAGCTTTATATGAGGATGCACATATTTTTATAACAATGTCTCTTACCTTTGGTCAGTTTTTGTTAACAACAGACTAACAAGAGATAAAGAGACTTATTGTATATTATTTGTAAGAAAAGTGTCACAACAGCATTCAAGAAGAAATGTTTTCAAATGTGCATATACTACATACATTGTTGATATTTCTTCATTTCTGAAGAGTCTCAAGACCCTCCCACTTTACCATCCATCTTTAAAATAAGTAGAATTCCTAAATATGATGCTCTGCTCCCTTCTTCCACAGCCTGGTTGGGGCTGGTATCAGACTGAGTCACAGTCCTAAGTAATGGAGCACTGGAATGAGTGCACCATTTCTGTGATTTCCTTCTTCTCATGATCCAAAGTGACAAAGTAAAGAGGACTCATCCTCTGAATCATCTCTCTTTCTCTCTCATGTGACAGCTAAATCTGTATCTATTGTTCTGGATGGACAGGCTCAAAGTGAACAACTTTTACCAGCTGTATGGGAAAATCAGTTGTCCCAGTACTTGTGTTGCTTGGGCAGCAGAAGGCATATACAAGACTGGACTGCCCCTGCATACGAATGGGCAGATCTAAGATTCTAGTTTAGTCTTCAAAATGGAAATGGATGAAGCATATTTTATCTGCTGCTTTCATTCATCATGGCCTAACATAGGGCAAGTGTTTTTTGAGATCAGCTGTTATCAGTAGATTCTGTATTGAATTTTGGAGCCCAAGTTCTAGCTAATATGACTGACATTTTGACCTTAATTATGTCTTGGGGACTTCAGAAAGAAAAAGGAGTAGTTGAGGCCAATTACTAAATTTAATTATTCTTATATCCCCTTAAAAATATATTACTTTGAGATCACCATCATGTATTTCTAATATTTGAAACAGTATGTCTCAGTGAGCTTACAGGATTATCCCACTTAGAACCGCAATCTCCCCCTTCTTTCCACTGTCATTCCTGATCCCTTTAACTTACTTCACATTTTTCTTTTTTTTTCATAACAAACACTATAGTCTAACATGCTATATTACACATATATATGTATATGTAATATCTATTATATGCTATATAGTATCTATTGCTTATTTTCTACTCATTTCTCACCCATTCAGTCTAAGCTCAATGAGGGGAAGTGTTTTTGTATCATGTTTTATAGATGTATTACAGGAATCTAGAATAATATCTGGCACATTATAGGTGTCCAGTAAATATTTGTAGAAAGAATTATTGAATAGTTTTTGAGCTACATTTCTACAACTGCAGAATAAGGTTACATTTAAGAAATCTGTATTTATAAGCCTTAATATTATGTTGGATTTCACAATGAGTTTTAATGTTTCAATGCTTTGTTCACATTGTTTATTCAAAATACATTTGTGAATATATTTATTTCCTATAAAATTTTTTGCCTCATCTCACTTGTACTAACTACTGACCCATTCTTTTTAATCTTTCTTGGGATGGATTCAGTATAATAGAATTCAAACTGTTGTTCAAACTGATTTACAAAAAACAATGCTGTTTTTTTGTTTGTGGCTATGGTTTTGTTGAACTCTGCTGAGTATTGATTTTCACATTAAACTACACTTTCTATTTGTTGTTATTGAAAATGTTAGCAAACAAACTGACTTAGACATAAATCCGAATGAACAATTAAGTAGCTCTATTACTAATTGGCTTTTTTAAACATCAGCTGCTTTTTTCATAAAACTCTAGGGAAGGCTTACTTGTTGCCACAAGCAGGAGTGCAAAAAAACAGTATTTTATAACTGCCTATGATAGTCTTCTTTTCATAAGCTCTTAACAATTTTTAAGACCTCAATTCCTGTGAGTAATAACTCTTGATAAGCCTTTATTTATAAGTAACTGATATGATAATGCAGAAAAATATATACAAAAAGATAATTTGGTATAGAATGAGATTCACATAAACTCCTGTATCTGGCCCATGATCTGTATTGGTAAAATTCACCTTTAATAAAGCTCTGCCTAGTGCCCTGATTACTCCTAACTGGGATGAATGCTTTACAAATAAAATTGTAGGCGCAGCCGATATCCTCTAGACATGTTAAGCAGGTACTACAATGCACAGAATATGGATAAGAAGAGAAACAAGGAAATGAAAAATACATTTGGGGCAAGTTCAGGATAACTCTACTTTAGCGCATTAAAACCAGGCTCAAGCTAAATGCAGAGTTGAAAGGAATTATCACATAAATTCTAAGATATTTTACCAAGTACAGTTAAGCTTTGGCCTGACTACTCATGAGGCAGTTTCTCATAGTCGGATTTCAGTAACTCTTTAACAGTGAAGGCCAGCAGCCTCTATGAGAGACATGAAGGCTGGACTAAGTTTATGACAGGTATGTAGGAGTCTATGAGAAATTATTTCAGTGGAAGAACCCACTTTTAGAGGCTCTCTGTTTAGAGGCACTGTTTACTCCTTTCTCTTCCCACAATATTCTACCTATTACCCGTACTCTAGTATTTTTCAAACTGTCATAAATGTATGCTTACATTTCTATCTCCTACATTAGAACATAAGCTCCTCAAGGTAAAGGTCTTGTATCTAATACATTTTCTTTATTCTCAGAGCATACCTTTTTGTCTACATATACTATGTGATCATTAATAATAATGGAAAGAACTATCCTTTATACTTAAAAAATAATAAACCTATTGACTCAAATAGGTAAAGACATAGCTAGTACACTTGGTCAAACATTCAGGAGATGTATCTGGAATTGTTCTGATGTTAATACTGTTTCATGAAATCTCACAAGTTGTGAAAAGCCAAGAATAAATAGTATCACACTGATAAGGACACCACTCCAACAAAATGTCGCTATTACAAACTTGTAAATTTGCAGAACATTTACTTTATTAGGTTGAGATAACATCAGAATTACTTCTGGAAATATTCACATGTCCCAAGCACATCTAAGTCTTTGTCTCCTACTGTGCTTACCTCACCATCCGACTGACTGTACCATCTGGCTCTTCAGCTATAGCTCTTTCTAGACAAGTGCCACCATCTTTATGGGCTCCTGCCAGGGCTGCCTGGCTTTCTGAAGTAGACGTATGGATGGAACCAGTACCAACATCCCTACCTCCACTCCACTTACACTTTAGGGTTCATGGACTATAAACAAACCTCAGAGTAGCCTTACTCTTGCAATATAAATCTTTCTTTAAAACCAAACAATTGTTGCCTAGTACAAAAAAAGTTGGCAGGAATAACTTTCCAGATACATACATATTATGCCCATTTCCAATACACTTTTTGCTGTTTTCACACCGTATTTTCATATATTGTTTTAAATTCTTCACTCTATTATAGTACAGGTACTCTGAATTGAATTGTTTTAAACATATTGAATGCCCAGATGATTTTCTACATTGGGAGTAAGAAGAAACTACTAAGGGGGCGCCTGGGTGGCTCAGTCGGTTAAGCGTCTGCCTTCGGCTCAGGTCATGATCCCGGGGTCCTGGGATCGAGCCCCGCATCAGGCTCCCTGCTCAGCGGGAAGCCTGCTTCTCCCTCTCCCTCTGCCTGCCTCTCTGCCTACTTGTGCTCTCTATCTCTCTGTCAAACAAATAAAATCTTTAAAAAAAAAAAAAAAAAGAAGAAACTACTAAGATTCTTGGCTGCTAATAAGAGTCTAAATACAATGATAACAGAATTTCATAAGTCAATTATATGCTCCATTTGAAGATTTAAAAAATTTAAAATCTAGTAACTTTTAAAATTTCCTGTATGATTGTTATTATAGCCATATTTTTACTTACATAAGTGATTAATTACAATGATAAAGAATCTCTCTCCCTCTGGACATGGCTATATTCAGATATGCTAGCTGTCCAGAAACATAATCATTCACCTGGATCACAAAAGTTTGTGTATAGAATACATATCAAAGTCTTTATAATAAATTCCTCCTGGATGGTGCATAAGAGCAAAACCCATGGTGCCTTAATCTCAGGAATTCTTTGGCAGTCCTGAAATCTTCTCCCTGAACTTTGTGACTGCACAGACTCCTCAATTCAATTGTTAATGCTGAAATTCTTGTTTCAGTAAAGTCATCTCCTTGTCTGATCAATCTATAATTTCATCATATTCCCATCTTCCAATAATTTCTTAAGGTAGGACAATTACTGCTAAGGATAGAGCCACAGACAAATATTCTCAAGTGGTGTCCAATGAGAAGTTTAATCATTCCTGAGGAATCTAGGACAACAAAGTATGAAATTTCATATTAAAAATTAAGTGCCTGAATACTGTGCAATGCTGCAGGTGTTAAGCTCTGTATTAGACATTAAAATACATGATAGGTGCGGAGTCAAAAAATATTTCAAATAACCTTGAAATTAATTTATTTTTCATTTTCTTATTAGAAAATTTTTATAACTGAAATGCAATTAATACTTAAATGAATTAAAGGAATATTGTTTAACTGTTACAATGCAATATATTTATATATACAGACAACTGTAATGCTTTGGAAGAAAAGTACACTATAATCCCATTCATATAAAAATACATAAATCTATTTACGTGTGTGTATATAAAACTGTACTTGTAAATGAATAGTAAATGTTCTGGAAAGCTTTCATACCAAAGAAACCAAGTTATCCCTGGGCAGGGGGGAACTGGAGACAAGGGAAAAGTAACCTTATACTTTCCAGTCAACTTTTTTTCTGGTTGCGTTTAAACCATTACCAAAAAATTGTAAAAAAGAAATTTAGGAAAAAAATGTATTTTACTTTCATTTTTCAGTTTGAGGTTGTTTTCCCAAGCTTACGTTCTTAAAGCTTCATTTCCCTTTGTAGTTAGTCTCAAAAGAACCACAACATATCTGACATTTAGTACAGTTTTGGAAAGGAAGTTTATCCCACAAAATATCAAATGATCTTTAACTAAAAGTCCAGACTATGTTCTTCCATATGACATCAAGTAAACAGCCTCTAATGATTTCTTGCTTAGGTAAGCTATTAACATTCATGGAGAGTCTATTACTGGACTTGATTACCTTGTGTATCAAAGTGACAGATCCACAGCCGCTATGACAGTATTTCAGCTCACAAGCACCCATGGCCAATTAATCCCTTATGAATCGGACCAGAGTTAGCCAGTTGTGACAGCTTTGGAAGTGTGTCAGCTCTCCTTGATAAAGGACACCACAGTACTTAAACTTGCATTAGTGAGTATCAGCAAAGGGGCCTTAATATAAGTGCTTCAGGGCTATTTTAGGAAAGGTTAGAACTCCACAATGTGGCCCAGTTCCCTGGATCAAAAGAGCAAAGCAGTCATTAAAACCTGACTGAGACAGATCTCCTTTTTTATTTAAAAACTTGTCATTATAAACATTTTTCTAAGAAAATCATTAGTTGTGGAGTGGTGTTATAAAGTTAACGATAGAATCTTATCTTCTGATCGCATAGTGCGCCTAAGTTAACTTCTCTTTCTCGATGAGAAGCACAACTGCTCTCAAATGGGGAGCGTTGCATAGTTTTGTGTTTCAAGATTTCAAACCCCATTATGCAAATGAACTATTCTTATGCCCCCAACTAGTGATATTACTTGTTGCTTTTTGACTTTCTCCAAATAACCAAAGCACAATAGGAATAAGGCCATCCCTGCACAGTCATGTATCCCAGGAGGTAAGTAATTACACACAAGTATTTGATAATTCATGGACACTGTCAATTAACAATATGACAGAAAAGAAGTGCTATTTGATGAAGACTTGTGGGAATTTATTTTTTTTTTTAAGGTTTTATTTATTTATTTGACAGAGAGAGACACAGCGAGAGAGGGAACACAAGCAGGGGGAGTGGGAGAGGGAGAAGCAGGCTTCCCACAGAACAGGAAACCCGATGTGGGGCTCGATCCCAGGACCCTGGGATCACGACCTGCGCCGAAGGCAGACGCTTAACAACTGAGCCACCCAGGCACCCGACTTGTGGGAATTTAAATTGTTGTTAATCAATAAAAATCATGAAAATATCTGTCCTTTTTAAAGAACTATTTTGGGGAAATATGTATCTTTAAATTCATTTGCCTGTCTTAATGAGAGACACACTAGAATATAAACATCATTTAACAAAAAAATTTATGCATGTATTTTATAAGCAAAGAATGGCATGTACTCCTCACTGAATCTCAGTAATATGCAGTTGGCAACTTCTTTTTACAGTTTAAACTTAAACGTTAAAAATTTACCTCTGGGATTAATTCAAACTTCAGTAAAATCCTTACAATTCTTCCTATATTCTGTGGGAGTAATGGATAGAATACTGGTTCTATATCCTCTTAAAAACATATCTAACAGTTACTGAGTATACTGCCCTACGGAAATCATCTCTAATGTTGCAATTTTGGTGACTTACACTAAAAAGAGGTATTCACTGTTCACTTGAAATTCAAATTTACTGAAGGCCATGTATTCTCTTTTGCTAAATCTGGCACCCCGAATCATCTTAGTTAATTCAGAAAAGCATAGAAACTAAGGGTATATATGAGGGAATCTGAGTTCAAATTTTTTCTTAAACTTTTAGATGTCAAATGTAGGTCAGAAAAGGTAGGGAGGATGGTAAAGATAAGTTGCCAGAAAATACAATCATTAATATAAAGCTATTATTTTCACAGAGTAATGCCCTAATCATCAATTTTTATCCATTTATGTAATTAGTATAATTAAAGATAATTATTCTGTCACAGTGCTTTCATGGTCTTCATTAATTCAAATATATAATTGCATGAATTTTGGTCAGCTGGAAAAGGGGGATTTAAGAATTCACTCACACACACACACACACACACACACACACAATTACTCCAACAAAGCAAATTTCTAAAAGGTATGTATGTGAGAGACATATATTAAAATGTTCCCAGTTGATAAATCATATTGATATTTAAAATAATGCTGACCTGCTCACTAAAGACACGTAAATATATTTACTAAACTCTAGAAAACAAACTTTTGTTTGTTGGGGGGAAAAAAAACAGTTCTTTCAAAACACCATAGGGCTATTATGTCCTGCTTTGATCTTCCTATAAAATGTAATTCATGAATGACGTGTAGATGTTTCTAATCTAAACACATTTAGAACTCACTAGGGCTAGAATACCCATCAGCAGGTCCTGAAGAAAGCACCTTTCCACCTGCATAGGGCAAGAAGTGCACCAACTTCTCTCACTTGTGATAGCACATTTTTCAGTAGACTGAACTACATAATGGAAAGTGTTTCTCAGGTGAAAGCTGATAATGTGGGTGAATGCCAAATAGATACGGATGTCATACTAACATGAAATTCTGAAAGTCGTTTTTCAGCATGAAAGAGTTCTATCTATTCATGCTAGAAATCGTATAGATATATTTACATACTGAATACTGGATTCTTCTGATTATTAAAAACATCTGGTATTAAATCCTGACACTGAAATGTCTTAGCTATAGAATACTGAGTCATAAATATATCTCCATGAATCTCATTTTCTTCATATGTAAGTTAGACACATTATGACCAATCCCATCATGTATGCAATCTAAATAGGTCATTCTCTCCTATATGCAATATATACAAGTAACTATTTTTTAGTGATAGTTCATTTTCAAGCCATGTAAAACTTCACTCTATGTGAAGGACGCTGAAAGATAATTCTCTATGGATGGCTCACATTTCTGCTCATTTTGAGAGCAGAGACATTGATGTCTTCTGTTCAGTATTAAGTATTCAAGGACATATATATAACTAACAGCCTTGGAAGATAGAGATAGTGTCACCCTTCAGGGCAGGATTTTTTGCTGTCTAGTATAATAATGAAAATATTTCCCTCTGGGGCAAAGGTGGCTTGCAATCTCTCATAAAATACTGCAATCTCTTATAAAAGATGCCAAGCTCCAAATTGCTCGGCTGCAATGAAAATCCATGATATATGCAGAGCCCTCTAGAACCCCCTCCCATATTGTCCCTGCAGGACTTGAGGGGTACAAAGAGCAGATATGAACATGAAGGTTACATGAAAGTCATGCTTCTTGCTGAATTTAGTACTAACGCACCCTGTCTCTAATCCAGGAGTCTTGATCTTCTGTCACCATGTATGAAACTAGAGCAGACTAACATTAGCTTGCAAGAAGGTAAATCTCAGACTTTTCACAATTTTTGGCAGGGCACTAATCATACCACCTTGAATATAGTTACCGGAAACTGTCAGAGCTTATGTATGTATTCTAAGGGGTCTTAGATCCTTACAAAAATAGTATTTTCCTAATTAGCATAAATAATTTAAAATAGAGTCTTCTTTAGAGTTAGTTGAATTTTTTTTTTTTTTTGGGTCAATATTACATAACCTAAAAAGCTCCACCTCCACACCCATCTAAGGTCTAAATCTATCTATTGAATCTCCAAGCATCTTGTTTATAGATAAGTTTTATTCAACATACTAGACAGTAAGCTTCACAAGGGAAGATGTGTTATATGCTTTCCTCCTTCCTCTATGCTCAGGGCCTAGAGCAGTGCCAGAAACAAAGGACACACATTAAGAATATTTATTGATAGAACAGAGGGCTATGAGTCGGTATAGTAACATGTCACAAACCAATCTCTGATTTAAACAATTGTCCAGAAACAAAAGAAAATATTTTGCCTCTTTTATCTTTCCAAACTAATGATTATAATAATATTTTGATTCAGATTACACCTACGAGTGCATATGCAAAAATAAGTATTTTGAACTAATTATCAAATATAAAATGAACCTTCACCTTTTAAAAAGAACAGAAGATTTTAAAATTTATATTAACCAGAAAATAGTAAAATCTCTCAGAGGAAGGCTGTATAAAATGAGACGTAAAGAGGATCAGAGGGCTGTATTGCTACTTGAGAGCAATGTGCTTTTAGCAAGTCATTGAACTTCAGGGAGCCTCAGTTTCCTCCTATGTAAATTATTCCCAATTCAGCACAGTGCCTGGTACACAGTAAGTGCTGAATGGGTAAGGAGGTACATTACACAAAATCTCTGAGATCTATCTTCATTTAATACAATACCTAATTGTTAATAAATTCAAAGGCAAATTGAAAACATAAAAAATATATGCAGGGATTTCCTATGCTATCACTTACTGAATTCCGTGTTCTCTCCACCTTCTAAAGTTCATTATGCTTATTTGCTGGATAGATGGATATTCAGTTTACTTTGATCCTTTTATGAATAACAAATTATATGAACAAGTTATCACTGGGCAAGTAAACATTAGTAAGCTTTCTGCACAGAGATATCTCTGTCTTCAAAATAACAGGTAGAAATGTAATGGGGTTAAGAGTTAGATAATTTTAAATTTAAATTTCATCTTTGCCATTATTAGCTGTTTGACCTGATAAAATTTGCAGAACCTCCCTAATCATCAGTATCCTCATTTATAAAGTAGCATTAATAACATCTAATTTGCAGTATATGGATTAAAAAAGATCGTATGTCTCCATCCTAGTAAGTTAAAAATAATAACCACAGTCATTAGCTTTAAAAAATTATTTAAGTTAGTTACTGATATTTCCTAAGTTGTTCAAAATGTGATTTATAGGTTTAGTTTCCCTCTAGAGTCAGAAAACAAAGTAGTCTCTGATGTAGCTCTGCCTGTCAAGTTCTTAGGAAAGCCCCGGATTTCAGCCTTCTAGTAGCATCTTATGCTATACTGCATGTATGATACTTTTCACTGCAGCCAAACTTTGAACCAAAAACAGCTCAATGTCTTTCCAATCTAATAGTGTCATCGAAGACCATTCTCCAGGATTACTGAAACCAGCCACAGAGCCCCCAATTCCTCACATCTGTTCACTTACAAGCATATTTGAATCCATTGTCTCTTTCTTCTTCATAAACTTCAGCTCTACACCTTGTACTTCTCTTATCTCAGAAGTTCTCTTTTATCCAGATAGTAAGCATTTGATGTTCTTAGCTCTTTGGATATCTGTAGAGGAAACACTGTGTTGCAGGCCAAAGATCTCTGAAGATTAATCCCCAATTCCACTTAATATGTGCTCACCAAATACATAAATAAGAAGAAACATTAGTGAGTACCTGTAGATGTACTAACACCACAGAGCAGGTATAAAGAAAATCCAGTGATGGTTTAATACCTACCCACAATGGGTAAGAATTAAACCACAAAAGGAAATAACTGCCTGTTAGTTCATATAACCTTAGTTCTCTGTACCCACTGCAAAGAAATCTTCATACTGCAACTATTTTGTGAACTGGGTAAATACACAGATAGTTGGGAACTACGGGTTTCACTATGGGAGATACATATGCATGCACGCTCACGCTACCCACACACACACCATGGAAAAGGTGAACAAGAACCCTGTGGGGGCGCCTGGGTGGCTCAGTCGTTAAGCGTCTGCCTTCGGCTCGGGTCATGATCCCGGGGTCCTGGGATCGAGCCCCGCATCGGGCTCCCTGCTCCGCGGGAAGCCTGCTTCTCCCTCTCCCACTCCCCCTGCTTGTGTTCCCTCTCTCGCTGTGTCTCTCTCTGTCAAATAAATAAATAAAATCTTTAAAAAAAAAAAAAAAAGAAGAACCCTGTGATGGTGAGTTTGAATTGCAGTAATCAGCATGATAGACAATCATGTATGTACAGCTCAAGAGCTCTTTGAAATTATTATTTTGCCCTTAGAATATATCCATCTTAGACTCATTCATTAAAGAGCCATGAAGAAATGACGCCAAGTAGCAATGAGTGTATCTAGTGTTCAGATACTAGTTTCTAAACACTATCAGGTCACCTTGGAAAATGGTTAATTCCAGGTCAGCAGAGGAAAAGTATAAGAACAACAGTTTGTTCTGTTGGAAAGCAAATAAATGCTTAAATACTAATTGGAACATCAAAATGCATATTGGATCCACTTTGAAGGATTACCCCTAGCAAAACTTGAGATTTGGAGGGGGAAAAAAACACTTCTTCACAGAAAAAGGTCAGATACTGAACAGAGATGTAATAATGGAATTAAAAAAAAAATACCAATGGCCTACTGGAAAACAAGATTACTACACAACCCCAAAGTATTACCCAAGAAACTACTTCTTAATTGTAGATGAAAATGCATATTCTTAACATGAAGAAATCTAATGGTGACACATTAACCAAATGAGCACACCAGTCTCCTCAATAATGGAATAAATAAACATAATGCCTCCTGATGTCATGCAAAAATAAGTGTAAACCAGCATCAGAGCAGTATTCTTGCCAAAAATTAATCTAAAACGAACCTATACAGGAAGAAACCATAGCTTCATCCAAATATGAGCTATTTTACAAAACAACTGGCTTGGACTCAACAAAAATGTCAATATTAAGACAGACAAACATGATGGGAGTTTTTTTTGGGGGGAAGTGTCACTGCTTAGATAAAAGGGGACTAGAGACACATAAACAAATGGAATGCTTGTCCCTCAATCAGCTCCTGGAGTAAATCAAGAAAGATTGAGAACAATTAGAAAAAAATGTAAATATAGACTAAAAATTAGATAATATTGGGGAATGATAATCATGTTGGTGATGTATGGGAGAATATCAATTTTTAAAGAAATATATACTAATATATTAAGGGAGGAAGAATCATGATGATTTATTTTCCAATGGCTCAAAAATAGAAAATGTGGCAAAATGTTGACAACTGGTGAAAGGTGGCATTTGTAGAATTCTTTTTATTTTAAAGATTTTATTTATTTGACACAGAGAGTGAGAGAAAACGCAAGCAGGGAGAGAGGCAGGCAGAGGGAGAGGGAAAAGCAGGCTCCCTAAGTAAGAAGCCCGATGTGGGGCTGGATCCCAGGACCGTGGGATCATGACCTGAGCCAAGATAGACACTTAACCGACTGAGCCACCCAGGCACCTCTTTGTACTATTCTTTTAACTCTTAGAGATCTAAATTATTTTCCAAAAGGTAGAAATTAAATAATATGTAAAATGCCTAGCAAAGTGCTAGATGACTACCAAGTACCAAGAATTTACCTCCGGTGTGATGCTCTGGGTCTCACAATGTCTGGCAAGTTCTTATGACCCAGCCTTCCCTAAAAGCCCAGTAAATGATGCCCCTAAGTATAGAAACCCAGATTTGATTTCTCTACACTTCACAGAGTCATAAAATAAGGAAGTTGAAATATGTACAATAACTGTTTTTATTATAAGAATATAAAATAAATATAATAATTTTTTGCATCAAAATGATTACATTTTGAAAATTTTTGAAAGAATAAGCCTCTGTTATATATATATATATATATGAAACATTTTCTCATATACTACAGAGATTAGGCCTATACAAACTCATAACTGGAGGCCTGAAATATAATTTAATTTTATTGCTATGAAACTAAATAAATTCCTCCTTTTACCCATTCACAGACAAGTGCACGCCGTCTTCTGCCAATGATTCCCACAGAATGGTAAGGCAGATAAGTAGACAGGATGAATATATTACCCCTCCACATAGCCTACAGGGAAGAACATTGTGCAACAATAAAGTACCAGTTACATGTAAAACTATTAAGCAGGAGACATAAAATTACAATTATCTAAAAGCCTCAGTAAACAAGTGCATTTTATGGCATAACAATAGCTAACAGAAATGATATGAGAAAGTATGAGGAGAAAGCCATGGTAAAAATTAGTCACCAAATTCCTTTGCTCAGAAATGGTCAAAATTCTGTCCCTAATTTTGCCTGCAAAAAAGTAAAAACAAAGTAAAAAATAAAAGACAAACATTTAAAGGAGCCACTTAATCTTAGGGGAGATAAGCTGTCAGGTACTTCATCATCACTATCATATTTGCCAATTATTTGTTGACCAACTCTTGTATACAATATTCGTATTTTTAAAGAAGTCCCACTATATATGGAAAAGTAAAAATTATTATATGACTTACTTGTGGCATAGTTTAAAAGGATTGTATGTAATTCTGGAGAAATGTTGTAATTCAAAAGAATACATTTATTTTTTTTTCATATACTGGATCTTTTTCTAAATGATCCAATTACAAAATACAGTTGAGACTGTATCTTCAAAATATTAGCCCAACCTCTAACAAAATTCCTGGCTTATACAAACTCAATAAATGGTTGTTTAATCATGAAAATAATACTAGTTAATCCATTTTTAATAAAGGAACTTCATTAAGCTCAAATTGATTTAATATAAAAAGAAGTTTCACAGAGAAGCACAATAGAAAATAAATATTTTGAGAATATATTTTTTTGCAGAGGCTGAATTTAAAAGTCCCAAGTGCTTAAGAACAGAAAAGTTCAGAATTATATACATTCTATCATATGATATTTTATTTCTAAATACTTCTCTTAATCTTCTTTCATAATACTTTGAAGCTCCTCCTATCAATATGTTGAAACCTCTCCCCTGCCCTTAATCTGGGCTAGACTTTAACCTACTCTGTCCAGTGGGATGATGGAGCTACTACCATCACACTAGAGGAAAAGGGATGTCAACAAGTACTCTCTGCATAACTTACAGCCACAGGCTGCTTCTGAGACACCTCTGTAGTCCTTCTGAATTCTATGCAAAGCACCACAAAAACCACTAAAAACTCTTCAAGAGCAGAGACTCTACCCAATTCATTTTTAAATTCATCCTCACTAGAAGAATAGTGCTATATATGACAAAGACCCTTGATTGCTTTTGACAAATGAATAAACATAGAGAAAAGAGCTAAACAACATAATGGTAACAAATAGTGGAATAACAAATAGTCCAAATAGTGGAATCCCAATTCTACATACTATATGCAGAGTAGATTTTTGTTTTTATTTTTATATGATTCTAGAAAATGAGATTTTAGTCCAGTAGACAGTGTACTTTATTAAGCACTACAACCTATATAACAAAACATAACAGGTAAAGAAAGAGCATGCATATGATTTTTAACTATGCCTACATATGATTATAAGGATTCATGCCATGTGTGTGACATTTCTAATTTTATAAAACCTTTTGACATGTGATCTAATATTCTGTAAAGGAAAACACCAAATGAACAAGAGGCTGTGTTCTTCCAATGTCTGAGCCACTCAAAATAATTTATTTAGAGACTTTATGAAATGCAATAACTTTTTCTACTGATTGAGCTTCGGTTTAGTGATCTACAGTGATAATGAACTGATATAGTTGTTCCTTTTCGTTGTTTATCATAACACCAAGGGATGACTTGAGCATTGTGGGGAATAGAAAGAAAAACAGTATCTTATCTGTTTAAAACGATTTCTCCAAACCTAAAATTTTATCTTGATTATTTAAGGAAACTTTTGTACGAGAATGGTAATCATAACTTGCAACGACAATTATGTAGTTTCTTGGCTATGACCCCATATCACCCAGCATTCCTTCCCCATCAGGATCCAGAACCAAGATGCCGATAGTCACCATTTCCCACCAAACACTCATCCTCCTAATATCAAGAAATTCCTGGGGCATCTGGGTGGCTCAGTCAGTTAACCATCTGCCTTCGGCTCAGGTCATGATCCCGGGCTCCTGGGATCGAGCCCCGTATTGGGCTTCCTGCTCCGTGGGGAGCCTGCTTCTCTCTCTCCCCTTGCCCTTCCACTTTGCTTGTGCTTGCTCTCTCTCTCTCCCTCTCTCAAATAAATAAATAAAATCTTTAAAAAAAAAATTCTGATTAAGATTTACTGTTTCTTTAATATGTCATTATAGGACACTTGGTGGCGAAGAAGGGAACAGAACTGTGCTTATCATTTACAGAACTCTCATTTGAAATGAGTCTCTGCTTGTCCCATCTGGCCACTGTTCATGGTGCCAGGGAGTCAATCACTGACAGTGCTCACTTATCAGACAAAATAACCCAAAATATTCCTCATAAATCAGATGAATATCTAGAAACTTAACTGGCAGCATGATGGATTTTAAGTCCTGACCGTTATTTTATGCACAGTTGTAGACAGCCAGCAGCTAAATTTTTTAACATGGTTGGACCTTCTCTGTTACATACACATGCACCAGTCACCTGGTAGGTAGAAATAAGGCAGTAAGAAAATAATAAAGATAAGTCTACCAAATAAAACAAATTCCTAATAAGCAATGAAGTTTAAAAGAAAAACCTTAGGGAGTAAGGGGAAAAGAGATGGAGAAAGACCAATGACGATAGTGATTATAATGACAATGATGTGAATAAAAAACAATGAAAATAATAATGAATGTTTCCTTGTATGATATATCTCACCTAAGGAACTCACAAAACGCTTATCCTATGACAAATGGGTTGCAGATAAACATTTCCTCATGTGGGCAACCTTGTGAATAATGGTAAGAAGCAGCGCAGCTTACTGGCAGGAAGATGAGAAGAAAAAAAGAACTCTTTTTTAAAAAGTTAGGAAACCTGCATGGGTTGTTAAGTTTGAAAGCAAAATCAACATTTATTTATCAGTGCTTAGAAAAAGAATGAATGGCCCATTAAAAGAGCTCAATAGTTCCCATTTCTTGCTGGAAAAAAAAAAAAATCAAATTTCTTTCCATAAACTGCAACTCAGTTGGCAGATAGACATTAGCCATACTCAACTATCTGTGGTTTCCTAAACACACCATGTTCCTTATGTCTTCCTGGCCTTGTGTTCACTCATGTTCTTCCTCCCAAACTTCACTTGGTGAAAAAATTCTTGTAGACCAGGATTAATACAACTTTTCCGTAAAGGGCCAGAGAATAAATATTTTAGGCATTACAGGCCATGTGACCTTCAACAACTACTTAACTCTGTTGTACCAGGGAGGCAGCTTTCAAAAACACATAAATTAATTAGTGTGGCTGTGTTCCAATAAAACTTTATTTACGGACATCAAAGTTTAAATTTCATATAATTCTATATGTCAAAAAATATTTTCTTTTCTTCTAATAATCATTTGAAAAATGTAAAACAAAAACAAAACAAAACAACATTCTGAGATAGTAGGCAGTACAAAAACAGATTGTAGGCCACATTTGGCCAGTGGGCTGTAGTCTGCTGATCTCTGATCTAAACAAATATCATTGGCTTTGTGAAATTATTTTTAATACATTCCACAGCCAGTCACTCCTTTGCTTTCTTTCATAGTACTTTGCTTATATTATGTCATTGTTTATATTACTCATCTCTAAATCTACCATTTCTTCCAAACTATGAACTCCTTAAAAACATCATATAGTGGTTAAGAACATAGATTCTGGGGCCAGACTTACTCGGTTTGAATTCAAGTTCCAAAACTGTGTTAATAAGCTTTAAAAGCATTTATGATCCCTGTGCCTCACATTTTTTTTTCATTTGTTAAAAACAAAGTGAGACTAAAGATTGTCCATATAACACAAATATTTTGAAGCATGCTTAAAACATGATGCTAACCTAAATTTGAAAAGAGTTCTAACAAATTTGTAGTGGCGGAAGTGAGAAACTTTTGAAAAATTATAGTATGCAAACTTTCATCTTCTGTTTGTCTAATATAGAACCTAATACACAATTGGTGTTCAGTAAATACTTTTTTGTGTTGAATGAATTTTTAAATTTAACTATTTTCTATTCTTTTCCCCAATGGTTAGTATATTTGTGTGTATTGGGGAGGGGGAATAAAATAGGTAAACTCATGTATACATAATAAAAGTTAAATATTTTAAAGTGCTTTTCAATACATGTATGGTATTTTAATGCTCTCACAATTTATTTGTACCAGTACAGATGTCCATTGTGAGCCCAGATGTCATTATTTATTTACTCATTCAGGAAACTTCCACTGAACCTGTATTCTATGCCAGGATGTTTGGTTAGAATGAATGAGACATACTATCAGCCACCAAAAAGTTTGTTGTTCTGTGGCTGAGATAGACTCATAAACTAAGGGTATCAATAAAATGCAAAAGGTACCTATTAAAAGCAGAAGGAAATGAGCATATGAGTGATGTACCCAGGAAATCAAGGGAACACATCAAAAAGGATTTTTTTTTTAAATAAATGAGTTGATAATTAAATGAAGTATTGTAGATAAATAGAATTTGTCAGACTGATAGATGAGTTTTCCAAGAAGAGAAACAGCTTTTATGGGAACACACAAATGTATTCAGTAGCTTGGCTTTTTCAGAAAAAACAAAACACAAAAACAAAAAGCAGAGTGTGGGGGAGAGGTCAAGATAAAGCTGAAAGTTGATCTCCAATCATGGAAAGTATGATATGGCATGATAAGGATTTTGAGCTGTTGGCGAATAGAAATCACAAGGGTTTTCACAAGGGGAATAGATCTAATTACCCAAGGAAAAGTGCAAAAGGAGAAGAGACAGGTATGTCTGAATCACAAATAGATGGTGAACGTGCAAAGAAGGAGCAACTTCTTCCCTTTGGGACTAATAAAACAGATACGGGAAGGATGAGATAAGAAGATAGTTAATGAATGGGAAAAGGGGGAGGTATTCAACAAAATTATATTAAATTTAAATGACCTTAGGACATCCCCAAAACATACACTTAGTGAATCATTTAGACATAACATAACTTATACACATGACAGCCTAGATGTAATATGCTTATTTATATTGATTTAATAATTACTTTTAAATTAAGTTGGATCACAAATTAATTGTAGTATGAATGAAAACGGAGCACACACTTTGAAGCCAGGAAGACCAGGCCTTGTGGCTGTGTGACTTGGACAAGGTATTGATCCTCCCTGGGGCTGTTTCTTACAAAGTAGGTCTTATGTTTAATTTCCTCATCTGTAAAATAAAGATTGTACCTGCTTTATAGAACCATTATAAATTAAGTGAGATAGTGTCTATAAAATGTAGGCTGCGGTACCTTTCATAGAATAAATTCTCAATTCCTACCATTCTCTTTGTCCATCTCTGTGTTGTGGGAATCACAAAAACAAAGACAAGGTGTGGCACACACACCTACAAAGAGTCCACAGTCATGCTGGGATGAGAAATATTATAATGTAAAACTTAATTCCAGAGAGTATCTACAGTTTGAGAATTTATAAAATAGACTAAACATCAAAATGGGAAGTAATCACGGTAGAACAATATAAGTAAAAATATTATAGATACAAAAGTCTACAAGGTTTATGTGTACTTTCATACACCGAGACTGAAAAGAAATGGACTAAATAGTAATAATTGTCATAAGTCATTCATGGGATTACAGAGTATTTTAATTTCCCTCTTTACACAGTTTCTGCATTTTTTAATGTAATATCAAAACTGCAGGAATTTTACAATAAAAAATGCTTCTAAAAATGTTAACTGCATTTTTTCCTCAACAAAAAGAGAAAAAAGAAAAAACATCTAAATGTAACTATCTACTGATAGCATCACCAATATAATATATATTATTTAATAAGTATTTAATAATATGTACTGCATGGGGCGCCTGGGTGGCTCAGTCGTTAAGCGTCTGCCTTCAGCTTAGGTCATGATCCTGGCGTCCTGGGATCGAGCCCCGCATCGGGCTCCCTGCTCAGTGGGGAGCCTGTTTCACCCTCTCCCACTCCCCCTGCTTGTGTTCCCCCTCTAGCTGTCTCTCTCTGTCAAATAAATAAAATCTTTAAAAAAAAAATAATAATATGTACTGTATAACATATAGTAAATATTAAATGTTATATTGCAAATATTATTTATAATTATATATTAACTATGTAATATAAGTATTACATATTATATTATATAACATTACATATAAATATATAATTTGTATATAATGTAAATGTATAATAATATATAATTAATAATTATATGTATTAAATATACATATATGGATGGGTAGAATTTAGATCTTTCTTTTAAAACTTAGAGTAATGGGTACAACATCACAAAGTTAAGAAATTTGAAAATTAAGCCAGGCAAGTTCATGTACATGGAATGAACTTTATCTGATGGTAAGCATAATTCCCACCTGCACGTTCAATTAATTATGGCAAAAATCTGACTTTCGCTATCCTAGAATTGTCATCTCAATGTTTCAATTTTTCATGTCACATTGAATGTGTTAACTCAATCTAAATATCTGAGTTAAATCTAATTTTTATTTACTTCTATAGAACATAATAGAAAAGTGATTATTGGTATATGTGATTAAAATGATGCATTGTAAAATATAATTAATAATTTCTTCTTACATAATTTTCATTAATCAAGTTGTCTAAATATGAAGCAGTGACATCTTTTTCCAGTGATAGATGATCTCAAGAAAAACAAGCTTCATCTTCCATTACTTAAATAGATGCAGACTCTATTTCAAACCAAAGATATATTCATGATTAATTATTTGTATTAGAACACTAATTTTTTGTATCAATTTTTTATTTACATTCTAGTTCATTAACATATAGTATAATATTGGTTTCAGGAGTAGAATTTAGATTCATCACTTACATATTAACACCCAGTGTTCATCATAACAAGTGTCCTCCTTTTATTAACATTATTTTTTCTAGGGAAATTTTCATGCAAGTGGTTTCAGCTTAAATTAACATATTACTAACATAATGGGAATTTTTTTTTAAGATTTTATTTATTTATTTATTTATTTGACAGAGAGAGTTATAGTGAGAAAGGGAACACAAGCAGGGGGAGTGGGAGAGGGAGAAGCAGGCTTCCTGCTGAGCAGGGAGCCTGATGCGGGGCTTGATCCCAGGACCCTGGGATCATGACCCGAGCCAAAGGCAGATGCTTAATGACTGAGCCACCCAGGCACCCCATAATGGGGATATTTTAACATCTCATATATATCATAGTTTGATTTCATATGATGTACTATACAATATTTAAAAGTTTTAAGGAATGTTGGGGCGCCTGGATATTTATCCTCTATGCCCAGTATGAAAACAAAACAAATGAAGGAAAACAATAAATCCCTTTGTTCCTGCTCTTGGATTTTCTATCAAGATTAATGATCTTGATATGTCCAGATGGGGGAAGCTAAGCCATATGATCAACATTTCAAACTCCCTGGCTGCCTACTTCCTTTTATTGGGGAGACAGAGTGCACATTATTCTCACAAAGGGCCATACCCTTCCACTACAAACACTTTTTAGAAAAGACAAAATGATAGAAATCAAATTACTTCTAATCTTCCTTTATATTGCCAACACAACAATCCATCCTTTCAGCCCCTGAGCAAAGGGAGAAAAGCGGCATACACCATACAAGACCGTAAGACTGACATGGCACATGAAGGTCTATAAGTCTAGATCAGCAGATCCCCTTAAACAGGAAAGGAAAACACTCCACACCCTCGAATGCCTCGATTTCTCTAAGTATTGGAAAAAGGCAAGAAGGGAATGGAGGAGTTATGCTTGGAGAAAGGTGGGATTTAACATTAATTTTAAATAACTGGCAGTATTCACTGAAACAGGCAACCAAAGGCTGATCTCATGCTCTCCTAGATTACTGCCTAACTATAGCAAGGTTAAAATCGCAAGGCCCTAGTGATTCTATGATCTTCCCAGTAGTGATAAGAATATTTCCGCCAATCAGTCTGCAGAAATAATTACATTTCATAAGTTAAATAAAAAGCGAGCTCAATAGTTTTACTCAACTGAAATAGTGGTTTTTTTCTTGTAGTTGTTTTTGTTTAGTTTTCATTTCAATATATTTTACATAAATTGAATGGAAGAAATGATTGACAATCATTTCTTATTTTCAGTCAGGAATATAGGATCCTGGCATAAAATTTTCTTATACTTCGACTCAATAGCTCCACATTCCATCAAAGCCTAAGATCTGTCTATTGCTATCTCCTTCCTATATCCTTGTTATCTTCCATCCGCCCTTGTTATTGTTCTTGTTCAGATCTGCACTTCTTTTTACTTCAAATATAGACATTATATCTAACTTGTCAGTCTCCCTCGCTTTTATCGTGGACTTCAACTTCTACCTCTCATAATACAGACAGACTGATTCTTCTGAGTCAGGCAGGATCATTCCCATTCCCAGAAACCTCACTGTAGTTCATTTTCTTTAGCAGGACTTTCACAGACCCCTGTAATTAGGCTGTTAAGGTGGCCTTAGGTCTATTTCCTAATGCATTTCTTTCCAAACTTCCTCCGGTCGGCTCACAACCTATCATCCCATAAATACTTCCTTTACTCTGCTTTTATTAATCAGGTAATCTCTCTCAAGATAAAATGTAATATCTCTCAAGATAAAATGACTCCATCCTTCTTTGCTAACCCTTTCATTACTAGAATGTCAGTTGGAATGCCACAACCTTCACGAGGCTATCTGTAATCTTGTCCAAAGACAGAACACCTTCACTTCTACTTCCATGTGATGGTTAATATTATGTGTCAATTTGGCTGGGCCATGCTGTTTGAATTTGTGTTCAAATGTTTCAGAGATGTTTCTGTGAGGGTATTTTTGGATGTTTCTGTGAGGGTATTTCTGGATAAGATTAACATTAAATCAGTGAACAATGTGTAAGCAAGCTGCCTTCTATACTGTGGGTGGGCCTTATCCAATCAGTTGAAGGTCTTAATAAAACAAATGATTGCCCTCCCCTAAGGAAGAGTGAATGCTACAGCCTGATAGCCACCAAACTTGACCTCCAGCATTGGCTCCTCTCTGGGTTTCCAGCCTGCCAGGTCAACCTACAGATTGTGGATTTACCAGCCTCTGTAATTACATGAGCCAATTTCTTAAAATAAATACCTTTATATACATACACACACACATCTTATTGATTTTTTTTCTCCCCTCTGGAGAACCATAAGATACCCTCACAACATGCTATTGCCATCTAAAAGTTAGCTTACACTTTCTTTAGTTAAGGTTAAGAGTGTCCATGCCTCCCTGTCCTACTAGATGATAAATCCAGTGGGATAGAAACCACATTTTACTGTCTTTACAGATACCCCACAAAATTGTCTGGCACATGGTAGAAACTCAGTAACTATTGAATTAACTTAATCGATCCACATGTACTTTGAATATAACTTTTAAAATGTACTTATATTAAAATGAATAATATATGATTATTTCCCTTTGTCTTAGAAATCCTCATCAGCTCCATGTGTTTTGGGTCACTCTATGACTTTGCACAAAGTATTAAAGAATCACTAGCTCGAAATGTCATTAATTGAACCAATGATCCTCAATAGCACAAAGGCAATATATGTAAGCCAACAGGATAATATTATTATCCTTTCAAAAGGTTTCCTAATCTTATATTATCCTCGCTATTTTGTTCACTAATTAGTTCTTTAATCAACTGATTATCTATTAAGTACTCATTTAATTACCTTACATGTAGGTACTGGTTATACTAAGGGCTTTTGAAGGTTTTACTCTGACAGTCTAAGAAAATTATCATTGTAATGACTTTGACTCAAACACCACATGAAGAAAAAATAGGCTTATAAGGAATATTCAAATATATAAACATTCACAATTGTAATGTACTAAATTGTGAAGACAAATGCCTTACACAGATGTGCAAAAACAGTAATGAACCTCAGCCTGTTACAACTTCAGTAGGGAACAGTGTTTCTCAAACAGACTGTGTATGAATCATCTGGAAATCTCATTAAAATGCAGATTCTGACTGAGTTGACTTAGGGTGTTGTCTGAGATTTGAACTTTCTAACAAGCTCCATGGTGGTCCCTTAAACTGTTCCCAGATCACACTTTGAGTATCAAGAGTTGACACTATAGAATCCAGAAAAAAAAAAAAAAAATTAGTATTTCAAAATGCTTCTGCTTCTAAGTAGTAATGTAAAGCAACTGGGAGATTTATGGTTCTCCACATTTTTATTAATAGAAAAAATTCCTACTACTTATTATGCAGAATTATTCACTTATCAAATTATTTACCTATGTCCCTCCTCTGTGTATGACAGTGTGCTAGGTACTAGGTTTGCTGTGTGTGTGAGTGCACGCACGTGTGTGTGTGTGTGTGTCTGTGTGCGTGTGTAGCAGAGGGAAGAATAAAGATCATGAAGGAAGGTATACAATAGATCCTGACTCTGCCTTCTTACTGATTATAGTCAATCTAAAGTTTTACCAAACAACTTAACCATATAATGAAGTACACAGAAAACATGAACACCTAGAGATGCATTAAGTAGAGAAGTATGTGTGGAGTGGGTTAAATTATATGCAAAACTCCAGGTGAGCAAGATTTTAAGTCATTTTTGAAAGAGATGGAAGAAGATAGATTGTCAAATAGACAATCAGAAGGGGTTACTGAGTATTAGTGGAAGTAAAAATTAGCGGATGTAGAAATTGAAGAATGAAAAAAATAGAAGAATGCAAGTGAGCACAGATTATCTTCATTGTGATGTAGAAGAAAATAAGGGCAAATACCACCATGTGAAAAAGATAGATGGGAAATGGCAGTGAGGGAAAGAGGAAGATGGACTCTCTTGCATATGGGCTTTTCCAGATAAATAAATACATCCTAGAAATCATGTGTATACAATAATATCATTAAAAAATGCATACAGAAAAAAAATGGAAGCATTTAAAAGTTGATAGATGGTGGGACTGGAGGAGAATGAAAGTGAATTTGGAATTCTTATTTTACAGAATTTTTAATATGGTAGATTAAAGCCTATTTTATGCTTTTTACTTTACTTTCAAAAGAAAATATCTAAAAAGTAAAAATTGTTATACTCTTCATTTTGCTAAAACAAATAAATTATTAAGTTGTAGAGTAACTAGGAGATTAACCTCAGAGGAGTTGATAACAATCATTTGCTATGTACCCTGGAGAAAAGATAGTAGAATGAAATACAATTTTCACCTTACTAAATGGTACCCAAGTGTTTTGGGAGATAGCCAGATGCAGTCCAGCATGTATTAGCTCTGTGAGGAGGGAGCTATGAGTCCCAATGTGGTGAATCTCTGCAGTGAGCATAAGACTATATCAGATGATATCACTGTGACTTAAATACAGCAAATGCTTAAGGGTATACAGCATTTGAAATAAATGGAAGTTTATCTAAAATTAATCCACCCTAAGAGAATCTAGAACATTTCACTAAAACTTTCACCACTTAAAACGTGAGTTAAAATAACATAAGAAATATGACCTAAATTATTTCAGAAGCCTAATACACAGCAAAGTTATAGATATGATAAGCTGAATTTAATATCAATGATCTATATTTAATTTTTACAAGAGACACTGGAATAACAAAGAATGTGTCATTTTCTACACAGTTCAGGGAGAAAAAAAGTGCTTTTATTTTAAATGACTAATGCAAACAATTTGACAAATTACCACAGCTTAATTTAAGAATAAAATTCCTTTCATGAATATTTTTAATAGTTTTCCTCTTCTAGGGGTGCCTGGGTGGCTCAGTCATTACGCGTCTGCCTTCGGCTCAGGTCATGATCCCAGGGTCCTGGGATCGAGCCCCACATCAGGCTCTTTGCTCTGCAGGAAGCCTGCTTCTCCCTCTCCCACTCCCCCTGCTTGTGTTCCCTCTCTCACTGTGTCTCTCTGTCAAATAAATAAATAAAATCTTTAAAAAAATTTTTTTTTTCCTCTTCTAGTTGAAAATTCAATCAAAGATTGTGTACTGTATTTAGTCTTTATGTATCTTTAATCATCTATTCTGAAACATTTCATTAACCTATTTTAATAATTGCAAAGTGGTACCTAAGACACATGCATATCCATATTCACAGAAAATATATACTAAATTATTTGGAAGGCATGATATCTGAAAATTATTCTCAAATGACTCAGGAAAAAAAAAAATTGTGTGTGTGTGTGTGTGTGTGTGTGTTTGAGAGAGAAAATAAACCAATGTGACAAAAATATTGATTGAATATGAGCAAAGGATAAACAGAAGTTCTTTTTCCTCATCTTATAACTTCTCTTTTGCTTGAAATTATTTCAAAATAAAAATTTTAAAAAAGAACAAGAACATTACTTATAAATCTTTATAAATCATATCGGATGGGCTCTTACTTATGGGCTTCGGGAAAACACAATTAAAGTTGAGAAGTTGTCTAGGTTCTCGAGCAAGATTTCTCAAGGGAGGATGCTGGTCATTCAAGGGCCTGAATAAATTTGATTGAGTCCCGGAACTCCTTAAAATTGTACATAGACATTTGTGAATGAGTTTTTTTTCTGGAAAGACAAGCCATAGTTTTCATCAGACATTCAAAGAGATGTGTGGCCCCCAAAAGCTTGGGAGTTACTGCATTAATTTCTGTTCATGAAAAGACACCTTAAAAAAACTGAAAATCCAGAGTACAAACTAGGAGAAGAAGTTCTTAAAGTAATTAATATATGTAAATAACAAAACACTAAAAGCATATAAAAATAAAAGATATAAACCACACCCATAAATCACTAAGAAATCAATATCTAATTCAAAATATGGGTAGAGGACATTAACCTATATTTCAAAACAGAGGAAACACATGACAATACATATCTGAAGAGCTGTTTCAGCTCATCAGTAATCAGAAAAGTTCAGATCAAGACCACTATGAGATATCATTTACACAAATTAGACTGGCATAAAGAAAAAAACACCAATAATACCAAGTGTTAAAGAGGATATGGATTAACAGTATTCTATAGAATGTTGGGAATATAAAGTTGTATAACCATTTTTGAAAACACATTAGCATTATCTTTTTTTTTTTTAAGATTTTATTTATTTATTTGAGAGAGAAAGAATGAGAGACAGAGAGCATGAGAGGTAGGAGGGTCAAAGGGAGAAGCAGACTCCCGCCCAGCAGGGAGCCCGATGTGGGACTCGATCTCGGGACTCCAGGATCATGACCTGAGCCGAAGGCAGTCACTTAACCAACTGAGCCACTCAGGCACCCACATTAGCATTATCTTACAAAGTTAAAGACTAACACACTTCATGATCCAGAAATGACATTCTTAGATATATATCTAAGAGGAATCTTTATATGCATATATGAGGAAACATGTACAAGACTGCCCATACCAATACTGTCAACACCAACAAAACCAATAGAAGTCAAGTGCCATGTGAAATAATAGAAAATATATTTATTGATCTCTGCCCCCAGTTCCTGGCACAGAGCTCCTAAGACTTGTAATTTCTTAAGTGATAGGAGCGCTAAAAGCATTCTGTTCTACTATTTGGTCTTTGACTCTGGTTCTTGACTCAGAGCTCTTAAATCTCTTGGAATTTCCTGAATGACAGGACTATCTCTTATTCTAATAAGGCAGCTCTTCTCAGGCTCCTAGAGCTTCAGAATGGGGCTGGTCACCATAGAGACCAAGCCATGTTCAAAAGCTTGGAACTTTCAACTCCACCCTCCTCTACATAAAGTGGCAGAGCGGTTGGAGACTGAGTTAATGATTAATCATGCCTACATGCCTCCATAAACACCCCAAAAGTATGGGATTCTGAGAGTTTCTAGGTTGGTGAATCCATGGAAGTGCTAAGAGAGTGGCAGGCTCAGAGAGTGTATGGATGCTCTACACCCCTTCCAACATGCTTTGCTCTATGCCTCTCTTTCATTTGACTGTCCCTAAATTATATCTTTTTTAAAAAATTATTTATTTTAGAGAGAGCAAGAGAGTGTGTGAACGAGGAGGAGGGCAGGCACAGAGGGAGAGGGAGAGAATCTCATGCAGACTCCCTGCTGAGCATGGAGCCCAAAGCAGGGCTTGATCTCAGGACCCTGAGATCATGACCTGAACTGAAACCAAGACATCCAACCAACTGAGTCACCCAGGTGCCCCTCTTTTATAATAATCTGTTAACCTAGGGCCCCTGGGTGGCTCAGTTGGTTAAGCGACTGCCTTCAGCTCGGGTCATGATCCTGGAGTCCCGGGATCGAGTCCCGCATCGAGCTCCCTGCTCAGCAGGGAGTCTGCTTCTCCCTCTGACCCTCTCCCCTCTCATGCTCTTTCTCTATCTCATTCTCTCTCTCAAATAAAAAAATAAAATCTTTAAAAAAAATAATAATCTGTTAACCTAATAAAATTTTTTCCTGAGTTCTATGAGCTATCCTAGCAAATTAATCAAATCTGAGGAGGTGGATGAAGAATTTTTGATTTATAACCAACTGGTCATAAGTACAGATGAGAACCTGGACTTGCAATCGGCACCTGAAACAGGGGGCTTGGGGCGTGCAATCTCATGGGACTGAGCCCTTAACCTGTGGGGTCTAATGCCATCTCCAGGTAGACAGTGTCAGAACTGAGTTAAATTATAAGACACCCAGCTGGTGTTGCAGAACTGCTTTATGTGTGAGAACCTATGCAGAAGTGTAGAATACAGTAGAATAGTGTGAAAGTAAAGGAAACACACAGGATGAGTGTAGTTTTTTCCCTATAAATGACAATATCCAAGAGAATTGTAATATCCCGTTTCTAAGATGGCCTCATGATCCTTGCTTCCTGGTATCCATGACTTTGGGTACTCCCCTCACATACTGTATCAGTCACCTATGTAACCAATAGACTATGGCCAAAGGGATGATACATGACTTCATGGTGAGGACACTAAACACATTACAACTTTTGCTTTGGTCTCTTAGATAGCTTGCTCTAGGAGAAATCAGCTGCCATATTGTCAGAGTACTCACACCTTTCCACTTAAAGGCTTACATGGAGAGGAATCAATTAGCCAGCACCAACTTATCAAACATGTGACTAAGCCACTTTGGAAGTGGATCATTCAATCTTAGCCAAGCCTTCAGATGATTACAACCCAGCTGAAATCCAACTCTAAACTCATGAGAGACCTCAAATCCAGCTTTCCAACTGAGCTGGTTTCAAATTCTTGACCTTGGATTTCCATAAGAAATCAGGAGATAATAAATTTTGTTTTAATCTACTAATTTTTAAAGGTACTTGATAAGGAGAAATAAATACCTAATGCAAATTAAAGCATGATAATTTTTTAAAAATTCAAAATCAACTGAAACTAAAATATTGCTAAATGTACATATTCTATAAAAAGCAATAAAAATTAATGACAGTGTTTACTTTATGTGGGCAAAGGAAAGGGGATTAAGCAGTAGAGAAGCACATAAGTACATGAAAATTATTAGCAATGTTCTAACTGGTAGTGTTTTCATAGATAACCATTAAATTAATAATCACATTTAATTTTAAAAAGCCAAGCATGGAACAAAAATTACAGTGTTTCCTCATGCAAGGATTATGATCAATTGAATTCAGTGAACTGAAGACCTACTGGGAATTTCTGAGTGACACAGCAGGAAGAAAAACCATTACTCTGAGCCAGAGTTCCTTTCCAATTTCCATAAAATATAATCTGCTAGAGGTTACTATTAAAAAAGATAAAAATGAATATGGAAAAATATAATACCTTAGTTTTCTCTGAGATAGAAACATGTAGAGTTGTGAGAATTTAATATGGCCCATCATTTAGCATGTACTTTTTACCCTTTTCTAATATCTATTAGACTCTTAACAAAAAAGACAGATTCTCTTCCTGATGAGAAAAAGAACCTGCTCCTCAGGAAAGAGGATGGTGGTGAAGGGATAGGCAGAATAATGAGAATTACCTTGTTGAAATAATTTTTTAGACCCAAGATGATGCCACACCTGCAGGGATGCCACATCAGCAAACAGAAACTTAGACAACTCTCATTTCCCTATATGTGCTTTCATGACCAGAAACACAGTATATCCAGTCAGCCAATCCCCAAACAGCAAGACAACTCTGGACTTTCTCACCTTAAACAAGGTTAACTATGTGCCCCAAGCCAATCAAGAGTATTCTCTTTTTCTCTGTTCTTTACTCTTTATTCTATAAAGGCTTCTTCTCTCCCACCCAATTTTGCAGTTCTCCACAAGGAGACCGTCCACTTCATGAAGTATTAAATGAAGTTTTTCTGTCTCACCTAAATTGTCTTCTTTAAACACTTTTAAACATTTTTTGGTCATGAGGAACGGGATCTGAAGCTCATAAGAGTCGGCAGGATGAAATGTGCAGAAGTGCCCCCTGAGCCCTAGGAGTTTACTGGGTCTCTCATTTTTACAGAGGGCCATGGGTTAGTGACTCCTAGGTTTGAGCTCTGCCTAAGGGCATGCAGCAATCTGACCCAAGGAAAGTTTATTTTTGGGAAAAAAAAAAAAAAAAAGGTTCCCAGAAAGGTTCTGGGTCCTGGAAAGGTTCCAGGGTAGCTATATTAGAATAGAGTCTACAATCAGTGGAAGCTGTTAGGGAACTCACAAAACCTCAAGGCAAGTCCACAGCCTAAACTGCTGGGAAACCTGGGGGACACCATTAGGGCATCCACCACTACAAAGAAATCTCCTGAAAGGAATAATAATCTCTTGCTAATGGGAATTTCAGAAGCCAATGTCATAAAATTGTTGAGCACCAATTAAGTACTTAAAAGTGGTTTGAGGGCTCAATACCTAACTCTAAGATGATCATGCTAGGATAAGTTGGTCACAGTATGTGTAAGATCACCACCAACCTCAAGAAAATTTCCATGCAAGAAGGTACACTATAAAACACCACAAAATCCCCAACTCAGTGGCACATTACTCTTAGTTATTAATTTGGCTCCAAGAGACCCAAGGCTTAGCTAAAGAAATGGAATCTTAGAAGTTTCAAAGAATTGTGTGGACCTCTCAACACATCTGCTTATTTTATATCCAAAAACTGTGGTCCCCAGAAGCTGAAGATATCAACAAAAATAACAAAATATTACTAAGACAACCTAAAATTACAATGGCCATTATGGAGAATATTCCAGTTAGACAAGATCATTCATTTAAGAAGTATACTTAAAAGCAAGGTTTCCCAAATCAAACATAGCAAATGGAGTACTTACTTTAGTTGGCATACAGAAGCCCACAAAAGGCTTCAAGATTTCAAAATAACTTCATTGAAAGATTCATTGCAAAAGGCTGATGAAAAATTGAAGACCCAAGAGATACCTAAAACAAGACTGTAAGACTATCATGGCTCCTGCTCTTCCCGTCTAACCTCCTTTGCTTTAGTACTCAGTCTATTAATCCTCTATCGGAATTGTCTTTCCACCCTGAAAAGACTACAAGAATGTAAACCAAAGTCAAATCCTTGTATACCAGCTCAAACACTCCCAAGTCAACCCAGAAAGGAGGGCCCCCATATGGGTCCCGATGAGGGTTGATGGGATTCGAAGGGATTCTTTGATAAACTAGTACCAGATATTTCCTTAAAGAGCCAAGGAGAAACTAAAATTAAAATTAGTAGAGAACCCTGCCAATCTCTGGTAGATACCAGAGCTATATTCTCTATTTAAACCCCAGTCAGATGGGATCCTAAGAAAACTGGCAGAAGCCAGCCAACAGTGAGAATTATCAGTCAGCTCTCCCAGATCTCTGGAGTACTTGGTCAAAAAAGGAAGGTAAAATTTCACCTTGTCCCTTCTTTCAAAATTCAGACTCTTGTGAATTTGGTTTTGGGGTACCCATTGGTTGCCAATCCTTTCTCTCTCAAGGACAACTATTGCCTTCTTGCTTATCTTTTTGTGTGTGTCCTGAGAACTTGACTTAGCTTTCTGCCTGCCTGGGGCACTCAGGCCGGCAGGTCTTGGATATGCAGGCAGTTCAGTTGTCAAGTTGGGGGCTCAAAAATACAGTCACACAGAAATGTGAGTTACACACCATATGTGGCTTAGGGTCCAGGTCTCAAGGGAATTGTCTAAGTCCTTTTTCCTTCTGGCTATCTTGGGAATGGCTCTAGATCTTGGGAGGGTAGTATCTTTGGGGGCTGTTTAATACTGACAGGAATATGTACTGTTTGGGCTGAAACTTGACAAGAATTTGAAATCTTTTTGATATGATTCTTTTTCAGTTATTTTTTAAAATAGTCTTAGGGTCAGAAGTTAGCCAAATTGAAAGCCACTGTTCAGAGCCTGATGGAAACTTTGTTAGACTTTCTCCCCAAAGCTAAATGAAACTGTGTACCCAAAGACAAAGAAAAACATGTCAAAGACAACAGCTCTAAGTCCAGAACACAGGAATCTTCTGATTTCTATCTTAGTTGAAGATCTTCCTGCTACAGTGAAATAAACTAAAGATAATATAGTTGGATGGGGGTCACCAGGGTTTGGCATCATTCAGGTTCCATCCCATTCTTTGAGGAATTAAAAACACTGTTCTATGAATGAAAACAACTGGTACAACTTGTCTTACAAATTTAGTCTTTATAAGAACAGAAGAAGCCCACCTATTCTTTTTACCAATTCCAAAACTATCCCCATTCACCTCAAAAGGCTTATAGACATTGTCAAAGATCTGGAAGTAGGGAATAAAACACCTTCTTGGTGAAGTTTACGTTTTTTCTCTGTGCTTTTGTGATGCAAATATTCCACTCTGTCCTTTCTTGGAACAGGGGCATCACTTTAAATGCAAACCTCTGGGAGGTAATTCTTATCAGAAGGGAAAAAAAAAGGAGAGAGAGAGAGAGAAAAAAAGAAAGAAAAGGGGGAGGGGGAGAGTGCTGGAGGAAGGTTATTTGGAAACTAGATGAACAAAAAATCTTAAAATATTCACTACAAATATTAGTGAAAAGTTTAGGCCGTCTGAGCAAGTAACCTTGCTTATTCCTTCTGCCAGAAACACAATTTGGATCCAACTCTTCTTTTATAGACTAGTACAATTTTGCATTATTGTACCTATCCCATGGCTAAAATTTTAAAACAAAAGCTGTAAGCACTGTTTGTATATGTCTGCATGTTTACATATGTATATGTATGTATGCCATAGATGCATGATATTTATCTATCTCCAGATAGTGTCAAAATTAATTTCTAAAGAACTCTATTTAATTTGGCTTAAAGGCAGACAAATGTTTCTATAAATGAAGTATACTCTCAGAAATAAATAGAACTAACCCAAATGGTTTTCAAGTTCATGTGACCTAATACAATCAAGTAAAAACTAGTTTACATTTATTGATTTAATTAAAACAGACCTGTCTTGGGCGCCTGGGTGGCTCAGTCGTTAAGCGTCTGCCTTCGGCTCAGGTCATGATCCCAGGGTCCTGGGATCGAGCCCCGCATCGGGCTTCCTGCTCCGCGTGAAGCCTGCTTCTCCCTCTCCCACTCCCCCTGCTTGCGTTCCCTCTCTGGCTGTGTCTCTCTCTGTCAAATAAATAAAATCTTAAAAAAAAATAAAAAATAAAAAAAATAAATAAATAAAACAGACCTGTCTTTAGAGTTATCAGCATTAAATATAATCCTCTTATTCTACCTAGCTTTAGTAAAAGTCAAATAAGCTCATATTATCTGTTACAGAATTTGTCAGCAAATAAAGATAACTTAAAATAACGGTTACCTGTTTAATATCTCATGAAATTTTCATGAATAATCTAATTATTAAAATCAAGTAAATTAAATGTAAGTAAAAGTTCATAGATGGACTTTTCAACAATAATTATGCTTTGTGGTATGTCTACTTAAAAATAGTTCCCAAAATCTTTTTGGTAACTTGAAATCTTTAAGTTAAACTGAGATAAGTTAAATGATATTTACTGAATATCTAGATCATTTCCAAATTTCACTGTTGAATTTGCAAAGATGCTGGTATTCCATAGTTCTGCTCATTACAAATTTTTCCTTGATTTCAGGGCCTTAGTTTCTCTGAAAGAAGCTGACTGAATAAAGACTCTGGGGAAATGGAGATACAGTGATACAAAACACAGAAGCAGATCAACTGGTTTAGTATCTCCTTTACCTTGGAGCTACTGTAGGCTTAGTGCCAGACCACCACCTCAAAGCAACTATCTCAATAGAGTCAGTCACATGAATACTTCTGTTTTGGTTTCCACTGCATATAAAAGTTATATTTACACTACAATGTAGTCTATTAAGTGCACAATAGTATTACGTTTAAGAGATGCACATACTTTGGGATGCCTGGATGACTCAGTCGGCTAAGTGCCTGCCTTTGACTCAGGTCATGATCCCAGGGTCCTGGGATCAAGTCCTTCTCCCTCTGCCTGCCACTCCCCCTGCCTGTGCTCGCTCCCGCTCTCTCTCTCTGGTAAGGAAATAAATAAAATATTTAAAAAAAAAAAGAAATGTACATACTTAAATTAAAAAATACTTTATTGCTGAAAAATGCTAACCATCATTTGCTCTTTCAGCAAGTCAGAGTGTCTTGCCTCCATATTGATGGCTGTTGACTAATCAGGGTGGTGGTTGCTGAAGGTTGGATGGCTATGACATTATCTCAAAACAAGGTAACAATGAATTCTGCTGCATTGACTGACACTCTTTCACTACTGATTTGTAGCATGTAATGCTATTTGAAAGCATTGTACCAATAGTAGAAACTTAAAAATTGAAATCAATCCTCTCAAGCCCTGCCACTGCTTTATCAATTAAGTTTATAGAATATTCTAAATTTTTTGTAGTCATTTCAATAATTTTCATATCATCTTCACCAGGCATAGATTCCATCTCAAGAAACCACTTTCTTTGCTCATCCATAAAAAGCAACTCCTCAACCATTCAGGTTTTATCTGAGATTACCACAATTCAGTCCCATCTTCAGGGTCTACTTCTAATTCTGGTTCTCCTGCTGTTACCACTATATCTGCAGTTACTTCCTCCAGTAAAGTCTTGAACTCCTCCAAGCCATCCATGAGGGTTGGAATCAACTTCTTCCAAACTCCTGCTCATTTTATGTTTTGACCTCATCCCCTGAATCATGAATGTTCTTAATGGCATCTAGAATGGTGATTCCGTTCCAGAAGGTTTTCAATTTACTTTGCGCAGATCCATAAGAGGTATCACTATCTATGGCAGCTATAGTCTTATGAAAAGTATTTCTTAGTAAGACTTGAAATTTTAAATTACTCCTCAATCCATGGGGTATAGAATAGATACTGTGTTAACAGGCATAAAAACAACATTAATCTTTCTGTATATCTCCATTGGACTTGGGTGACCAGATGCATTGTCAACGAGCAGTAGTATTTTGAAAGGGTTTATTTTCCCTGAGCAGTAGGTCTTAACTTAAAATACTCAGTAAATCATATCATAAACAGACGTGTTGTTACCCACACTTTCTTGTTCCATCAAGAAAACATAGGCAGAGTAGATCTCACATAATTCTTAGGGGCCTTAGGATTTTCAGAATGGCCAGTGAGCATTGGCTTCAACTTAAAGTCACACAGCCTCATTAACCTCTAACAAGAGAGTCAGCCTGTCTTCGAAGCTTTGAAGCCAGGCTTTGATTTCTCCTCTCTAGCGATGAAAGTCCTAGATGGCATCTTGTTTCAATCGCAGGTTGTTTGGTCTACACTGAAAATCCGTTGTTTAGTGTAGCCACCGTCATTATTCATCTTAGCTAGACCTTCTGGATAATCGCTCTGGCTTCTATATCAGCATTTGCTGCTTCACCTTGAATTATTTCTTTAAAGATTTATTTGAGGGGTGCCTGGGTGGCTCAGTCATTAAGCGTCTGCCTTCGGCTCAGGTCATGATCCCAGGGTCCTGGGATTGAGCCCCGCGTCGGGCTCCCTGCTCAGCAGGAAGCCTGCTTCTCCCTCTCCCACTCCCCCGCTTGTGTTCCCTCTCTCTCTCTGTGTCTCTCTCTGTCAAATAAATAAAATCGTTAAATAAATAAATAAATAAATAAATAAAAATTTATTTGAGACACAGAGAGAGAGAGAGCACACGCCCCCACACACACGTGGGGGGAGGGGCAGAGGGAAAGAATCTTCAAGTAGACTCCCACTGAGCACAGAACCCATGCAGGGCATGAGACCATGACCTTCCTAAGACCATGACCTTAATAAAATTGAAGAGAGTCTGTCTTGCTCTGGATAAGGCTTTGGCTTCAGGGAATGTTGTAGCTGGTTTGATCTTCTATCTAGATCACTAAAACTTTCTCCATGTCAATAAGTCTGTTTCACTTTCTTATCATTTGTATGTTCACTGAAGTAGCACTTTAAATTTCCTTCAAGGGGCGCCTGGGTGGCTCAGTCGTTAAACGTCTGCCTTCGGCTCAGGTCATGATCACAGGGTCCTGGGATCGAGCCCCATGTTGGGCTCTCTGCTCACTGGGAAGCCTGCTTCTCCCTCTCCCACTCCCCCTGCTTGTGTTTCCTCTCTCACTGTCTCTCTCTCTCTGTCAAAATAAATAAATAAACTCTTTAAAAAAATAAATAAATAAATAAATTTCCTTCAAAAACTTTCCCTTTGCTGACATGGATCTGGAGAAAGGGGAACCCTCTTGCACTGTGGGTGGGAATGCAAACTGGTGCAGCCACTCTGGAAAACAGTATGGAGGTTCCTCAAAAAGTTAAAAATAGAGCTACCCTATGACCCACCAATTGTACTACCAGGTATTTACCCAAAGGACACAAAAATACAAAACCAAAGGAATACATGCACCCCAATGTTTATAGCAGCATTATCTACAATACCCAAATTATGGAAGCAGTCCAAGTGTGCATCAACTCATGAATAGATAAAGAAGATGTGATATATACATACATACACACGCACACGTGCGCACACAATGAAATATTACTCCGTCATAAAAAGAATGTAATCATGCCATTTACAAGGACATGGATAGAGTAGAAAGTATCATGCTAAGTGAAATAAGTCAGCCAGAGAAAGACAAATACCATATGATTTCACTCATACGTGGAATTTAGGAAACAAAGCGAATGAGCAAAGGGGGGAAAAAGGAGAAAAATCATCAAACAGTCTCTTAACTGTAAAGAACAAACTGATGGTTACCAGAGGGTAACCACCACCAGAGGATGGGGGGTGAGGTTAAATCAGTGATAGGAATTAAGGACTGCACTTCTGATGAGCATCAGGTATTATATGGAAGCATTGAATCACCACATTGTACACCTGAAACTAATACTACACTGTATATTAATTAACTGGAATTTAAATAAAAATGCAAAAAAAAAGAACACTGATGGAAGAAAAATAAAACTTTTCCTTTGCATTCAAAACTTGGCTATTTGAAACAAGAGGCCTAACTTTTGGCATAGCTCAGCTTTTGACATGGCTTAATTAGCTTCATCTTTCTAGCTTTTGATTTAAGGTGAGATATGTATGACTACTTTCATTTGAATACTTAGAGGCCACTGGAGAGCTATTAATTGGCCTAATTTTAATATTGCTGTATTTCAGGAAATAGAGAGGCCTGAGGAGACAGAGAGAAAAGGGAATGGCCTCTTGGTGGAGCAGTCAAAACACACATCTTTAATATTTAAATTTGTCATCTTATATGGGCACCGTTTGTGGCTCCCCAAAACAATTATAATAGTAACATCAAAGATCACTGATCACATATCACCATTACAAATTTAACAATGAAAAAGTTTGAGGGGCGCCTGGGTGGCTCAGTCGTTAAGCGTCTGCCTTCGGCTCAGGTCATGGTCCCAGGGTCCTGGGATCGAGCCCCGCATCAAGCTCCCTGCTCAGCGGGGAGCCTGCTTCTCCCCCTCCCACTCCCCCTGCTTGTGTTCCCTCTCTGGCTGGCTTTCTCTCTGTCAAATAAATAAAATCTTTAAAAAAATAAAAAAATTAAAAATAAAAAAAAAGAAAAAAAAAAAAAGAAAAAGTTTGAAATATTGTGAGAATTACCAAAATGTGACACAGAGACAAAAAAGTGAGCAAATGCTACTGAAAAAAATGATGCCAACAGATTTGCTTGACACAGAATTGCCACAAACCTTCAATTTGTAGAAAAATCAGTATCTTCAAAGTGCAATAAAGCAAAGCATAATAAAACAATGTATGCCTGTATCATCTCTTTGGGGTCATTTCTTGATCTATTCGATACTAGCTGGCTTGGGTCATGGGGACCCTGACTCAAGAGCATGCTCCAAACCATGGGCATTGTTTTATTTTTATTATTATTATTTCCCTAATAATAACTATTATTATATTATTAATAATTATTTCCCTAATTTGCATTATCTCAAAAATTTCAAATGCACATGGACAACCATTGACCAGCTGAGAGATCATCTCTGACTCTAATGCCAAAAGGATGAGAAGGACTCTAAGAATGGGAGTTCCAACTCCAGAAATAAAAGTCTGACATCATCTCTTATGCATAATACACAGAGACCCAAAGAGGCAATGATAACTGATAGGCACCTAAGACCTATATTTTGGTCCAATTGCTTGAATGTTCAAAGGATGATCAAATAGATAGACTGTTGAAATAAAGTTCAAGTCCCAAGTCAGAGTCACACCTGCCTCAAGTACACAAAGTTAAACCTTGTGTCCCTGTTGATGATCTGTGTGATCAGAAACACAATATATCCAGTCAGCCAATCCCACTCTGGGCCTTCTAACTCCAAATTAGGTGGATTGTGTGGCCCTAGTCAATCAAATATCTTCTATTTTTCTCTTCCTTGTTCTTTATTCTTTATCCTAAAAAATGCTTCTTACCTTCAGACCTATTCCGCAGTTCTCCACAAGGAAACTGTCCACTTCAGTAACTGTTAAATAAAGTTTGTTTGTATCATCTAAACTGTCTTCTTTAAGCAATTTTTAATGGCCTTTAGAAACAGGCAGAATAAAAAGTAAGGCTTCCCAGGATAAACCGGCTGGTCATAGAAACTCAAATATAAAGGCACATTTAACCTGTTTCTTTTTTAAAAATATACTGAGTGTAGAAAAGGAGAATTAATTTTGTTTTAGTATGTGTGACTTGAACTTCACTATCCTGAATATTTCCATCCTCTTTCTGTTTTATTACTGAAATTAGCTGCATTTTGGGGGGTAAATTTATATTTGCTGGATTTAATTTTTCTTTTCTGCTAAAGAATTCTAAAACATAATTGGAAGAAAAAACAACCAGAAAAAAAAGAGCAAATTCTCAAGGTTAAAGAGAATGAGTAAGCAGATCTTCTGTTGTCAAAGATGCAGAGATGAAAAGAAAACACGATATCATCTTGAAACTAAAACCTGAAGCAATTAGTCTACCAGCAGAATTTCTTAATCATTCCATAGATATTTAGTATGGAACTAAATTAGTACATATGCCTGAAGGATGAAACCAGTCCTTTGACAGTGTTATCAGTATACCATTATGCCATTATATAATTAAGAAAACAACTCACTGGATTCATTGCCCATCCTTTTAGGAAGTTACACTCCAAAGAAGACTGAAATACTAACAGGAGTCTCTCTTCCTTTAAAATATCATTTTATTTTTAATTGTTAAACTTCTTTTCTCATAACTATGTATTATTAATATCCATTTTTAATAACATAACAGGACACATATATATGACTAGTAATATATACTTGACTAGCAGCTGAGAGACATAGGTAATACTTAACAGTGTCATTCTGACATTGATTTCTTCAGGAAACAATTTCACCCATCTGGGCCCAATTCCCTTATTAATAAAATAAAGAAATTGGCTTCAGTGTTTGCTGAGGATCGTATCAGAATAAAACTTTGTGATCTATAATCCATGCTAATAATTACTTAACACTTCCTTAGTACAAAGTATTATTCTGGAAATATTGAAATAAAAAATTTGCCATTTTAATGAAGAAAACCAGATTTCACAAAGATGGTTTATAAATGTGTGGAAAATGTATAATTCTTGCCTCCACTCCTCACTGTGAATGTGCTGAATCCCAATGTGAGTTTCTGGAACCTTCTTTTAGTTGGTGTTTTTTGTTTGTATGTTTGTTTTTGATCTAGTATTCCTCTAAGGTCTAATGTCTCTTTCCTTCACATTTAAGAACTCAAACTCAGAAAAAATATATCTCACAGAATTGTCACAACAGTTTACAGAAGTAAACGAATTAACCATCTGGAACCACCTAAACAAGACTCATTCCAACACTGACAATCTGCTATAAACATGAAGAAAGAATCCAATTGTGACCCAGACTGAGAAAAGATAAGGGTTTTTGAATGAATTATTGAGATAGTTATAGAAAGAAATTATTACCAGAAGTGATAACAATGAATAGAAACAAACAACAAAAAAACCTTTCACTGCAAAGAGACTACATATAAATCCTACTCTATATTTGCTAGTGTTTATTATGAACTTAATATGATGCATTTCTCAGACACAGGCATACTGCAGATATGAGAGTCTATGCTACTGATCAAATCGGTCACATGATTCAATAGCCAATTGGTATCTTTATTTGTCAGGATTTTTCAGAGAAGGAGAACCAATAGGATACATACGGATAAAGGTATAGATGATAGATATAGATATAGTTATATAGATATAGATATAGAAGAGGAGGTTTATTATGGAAATTGGCTTAAACAATTACAGGCTCTGAGATATGCCACAATATGCCTCCTGTAAGCTGGAGAACCAGGAAACCTGGTGGGATAATTCAGTCTGAGGTTGAAGGCCTGAGAACTTGAGGGGCAGGGTAGGACACTGCTAGTGTAAATCCTGGAGTCCAAAAAGCTAAGAACCAGTAGCTCTGATGTCCAAGGACAGAAGGGGATAAAAGTCCTAGGTCAAGAAGAGAGAATAAAATGGCCCTTCCTCTGCCTTTTTGTTCTAGGTCCTCAACAGAATGGATGATGTCCACCTACACTGAGAGAGCATATCTTCTTTACTCAGTCTACTGAAACAAATGCGAACCTCTTCCAGAAACACACTTATGGACCTATCTAGAAATAATGTTATACCAGCTACCTGGGCATCCGTTCACCCACTCAAGTTGACACATAAAACTAACCATCACAGTGACTTATGTAGGCTAGAAATAAGATGAGCAGAAATCTTTGTATTTTTTAAAACTTGCTATTTAGATGTTAATAACGCAGGCAACAGATTAATGTATTACAAATTCATTCTAAATATGGGGGCTTGTAGTCACAGATAATTGAGTAAGTTTAGAAATGACACTGAGAATGTAGTAATATATAAGAAAAACAAAATCACAAACTAAAAACTTGGCCTTCAAGCATTTTTGAATATAAAAACAATTACGTGTAAAATTTAAATATCACTATAATAGAGTACTATGTTAGTATTTTCCTCTGATACTGACAATAGTGATTCCCGCTGGTTTTCTTTGGGGGCTAAAAGTTATATAATATATGTTAGTGTATTTTCTCAGTTAAATGACTAAATTTCAGTTCTGAGTTTTTTTTTTTTTTTTTTTTGCTTTCTAAGATAATAAAGTTCTCAGTCACTTGGAAATAACTGGCAATCTGAGAGGCTTGTTTTTCTTTTTTTTAACTCCTTTTTTTATTCAATTTCTAAAATTTTTTCAAAAGTCATTAGCTATGTAGTAACAAAAAAGCAGAACACAGATCATATGGGGAGTTTTTAAGTTTTTTTTTTAATTAAGGTTGTAATAAATTGGAGTATTTGATGGATCATTCTCATTTTCACATTTATTGGTCAGTTTTTACATGTGGGAATCTTAAAATAAATCTCTCTTATAAATTCTATATGTATGCATTTAATGAATTAATTTAATCTCATGTTTGTCAGAAAAAAATCTGTCATCTTTGTCAGGATTTTCGTCATACCTATAAAGTAGTTTTAGATTTGATAAAACAGATCTAGTGTCATATATAACACATACCAGTCACTGAAAGGATAACTAGAAAAGCTATCTTAAGATTTAAACCAACAAAAGTTTTAGATAAATAAAAATAATAAGATGTTTGTAAATATTCCTTTAGAAGCAGAAGACAACCTGACTTGATATCATTTTTAAAAAGACAGTGGAATTATTCTAGGGAACTTTCAAAAATATAACATAATTTAAAATATTATGAAGATATAGAAGTTTTATAGTATATAAAACCAGTTAACAAAAAGGAAATAGATAATAAACACTTTTAAGACATTACTTTTATTGTTTTACTCACAGTGACATCTCCCTTTAAAAGTTTTTAAAATATATTGCAAATACATAGTCTAAATACATGTAAGTTTAACAAGACAAACATTAATAAATTATGATTTTAAGTAACAAAGCATATCATTCATTCATTTATCCCTGTATTAGTATATATCATTTTATTAAAATGATTTTAATTGAATTAGGTTAGGAGACTTTTCCTTTACCTATAGAAAATCAAGATTAAGAATATGCTTCATAAAGTTACATTCTAGTAATTTAAAATACTATAAATACTATGCACCCCTATGTTTCTTTGCAGCATTATTTATAATAGCCAATACATGGAAGCAGCCCAAGTGTCCAGGGATAGATGAATGCATAAAGAAGATGTAGTGTATGTGTGTATGTGTGTGTACACACACATATAATGGAATATTACTCAGCCAATAAAAAGGATGAGATTTTTACCATTTGCAACAACATGGATGGACCTAAAGGGTATTATGCTAAGTAAAATAAATCAGAGAAAAACAAATACTGTATGATTTCACTTATATGTGGAATCAAAAAAAAAAAAAAAAAAGAATAAGCAAACAACAAAAAAGCAGAAACAGACCCAGAAATATAGAGAACAAACTGATACTGCCAAAGGGGAGGAGGCAGGGGAATGGGCAAATTGGGTGAAGGGGAGTGGAAGTACAGGCTTCCAGTTATGGAATGAATAAGTCACGGGGATGAAAGGTACAGCATAAGGAATATGGTCAATGGTGTTGTAAAAGCATTGTGTGGTGACAGATGGTAGCTACATATGCGGTCAGCACAGCATAATGTACAGACTTGTTGAATCCATAGGTAACATTGTATATCTATATACAATTAAAAAAACTAATCCAGGAGTACCTGGGTGGCTCAGCCGGTTAAGCGTCTGCTTTCAGCTCAGGTCATGATCTTGGGGTCCTGGGATCTAGCCCTGCATCGAGCTCCCCACTCTGCTTCTCCCTTTCCCTCTTCCTACCACTCCCTCTGCTTGTGCTCTCTCTCTCTGTCAAATACATAAAATATTTTTTAAAAAGCTAATCTAGTCTATTAATAAGTTGGGAAATTAATGGATTATGCTATTGTTTTATGTCATTATTTTAAAATGTATTCTATTCCTGAAGGCAATATGATTTTTATAGGTGATAATACAGATTATGTATACAAATAGCTAACTTAATTATTAGCAAATCACTGTAGAACTTGTGCCAAGTATGCAAAAATGGCACAGCTGGGAGGATGTATGAAATATGGACAGTGAGAGGAAAAAGCAACAAGGGGCTTTCAAGAAGTGGTACTCTGCTCTGGGTTGCATGTTGAACATTCCGTAATGATCATTGTCAAAGCAAGAGAAGAATGGATTTACTCGCACTTTCCCTTGAATGTGATGTTGCATTGTGATTATGCTAGGTAAAACCTTTAGTTATTTTTGAATTAATTATAAGGCTGCTTTTAAATTAGGAAAGAAAAATAGCTCTCCATTTAAAAAAAATGTATGAAGTTTGCATAATACTTAAAAATAATTTTATGATGGATTATTTCAACATATGAAATAACAAAATGCCAGTATGATAGAAATATAAAATATGACTTTTAAAAATCTTAAATGTGGAATTACTATTTTATCAGGACACCAAAAATTGATATCATAAAGGTAAGGAAAGATAAATCTATACTAACATTGAAAACTTATATAGAGCAAAGGAACTACATGCCTGTGCCTTTCCTAGCAAACACATACACATACACGAACACAGGAAACAAAGAAACAAATGGCAAATTGAGACGTATTTGATATAACACTTATCATAAAAGAGGTTAATACCTTTACTTTTTAAATGTCTATTACATATAAGTGAGAAGAAGAGAAATAATTTAAAAAGTAGGCAAAGACATATATAGGTAATTTACAAAAGGAAATATAAATGGCCCTTAAAGATATGAAATAATATCAGCTATAATGAAATGGAAAATGTCAGCTTACAGCAACAGTAAATTGTGATTTTTGCATACCATTTTGGCAGCTATTGAATAAAACGATAATCCCGGTGCCTTATTTTGATTTGACCGCTTTCTGGAAATCTACTTGTAAAGTTCACAAGTACACACTCATTGATATAATACCTCTACCAGAAATTTATGCAAAGAACATTTTGGACAAGTATTGGAAAAAAAGTTAAGATGTATGCATCAAGTTGTTTATTGCAATGCTTCTAACAATGAAAAATTATAATCATGTTGAACATTCCTGAACTAGGAAATGCTAGATTATGTTTTATACAAATAATGGGATACATTAAAGTAATCAAACAAGCCTGAGCCCTTAGACTGAGGTTGCTCTAATTCCTTAGCAGCCTACGTAAATAAGCCAAAGCCTAATTCAGAGTTAATACATCAGAATCCAAGAAAATGAAACTTAAGAACAACTAGTTGAAACAACAAACTAGGTTTTCTCAAATAAGACAATTCCTTAAGTTATAGCCAATCAAATCATTTCCTTGCTTTGCTTCTGTGTCTTTTCTCTAAAAACTTTTCCCTTAGCTCCCATTGGTGGAGTCCCAAAACCACTTCCGGTTTGGTACTGCCCAATTCATATCAATATTTTGCTCAAATAAACTCTTGAAAATTTTAATGTGTCTTAGGTTACCTTTAGACAAATGTGTGTGTGAGTGTGTATAATATATATATTTCCTTAACAGGATAAAGTATATATAAATATATATAATTGTGTGCACAATTTATATGCATATACATGCTAAAAATATTATTGTATTCATTAGAAATCATTTATAAGTTCACAGAGTAATTTTCATTTCTCTTCTATTTTAACATCAGAAATAAAAATAGTTTGGAATTACATATTTATTTTTCTTCCATCCTTGATAGAGCAAACACTAAACAAGAAGTGTCGGGACATGGATGCGAGGTAAGAGGTGTGGCTATAACACATACAGGTAATAAAATTATAGATTTATAGATCAGTGAAGTGTTTTTTTCTTTTTTAACTCCTAAAATTAGGACAGGCATTCCTTAAGTGAATAAAATAATTCACTTACATTTTATTATAACGTACCTTTATTACAGTTTGAATTGAACAAATATCTGAATATAATGATTAGCATTGTTACAGATTCCTATTTAATATTTTCCAATGAGCTTTTTAGCTAAGCTAGAAAAAATATATATTCTAATTAATAATTTTAATAACATATTTAATATTAAACACATATAAGAATGCATAGAAAGTACAAATTCTCATTCGGTGCAAAGATCAACTGATTAGATAATACCACATAGTTGTCTCTTTGCAACTCTAAGAGTATGAGAGCTTGGTTTGAAGGCCTAGCTGAAGAATTTGAAATTTAAATGTAAAGCACAGATGGGAGCCCCAGGTTGCAAGTAAAGTCTAAAATCTCTATCTTTAAGTATTTTTTTATTACATGCACACCCCCTCTCTCTCAAAAAATAGTTACCAAAATTTAATTTACATGGTATGAAACTTAAATCAGTCATTTTTGAAAATGCCCAATTGTCAATGGTTGCTCTTGAAACTTCCCTAACATTTCAATGAGACACTTATCAATATATATTGCTTTGTTGCAGGTTTCCATCTCCTGATATTTGGACCATTAATGAAAAGGCTAATACACTAAATGTAAGCCAGGAAACCATCAAAATCCCTGAGGAGAACACAGGCAGTAACCTCTTTGACACTGGCCATAGCAACTTCTTTCTAGACAGGACACCACAGGCAAGGGAAACAAAAGCAAAAATAAACTACTGGGACTTCATCTAGATAAAATGCTTCTGTGCAAAGAAGGAAACAGTCAACAAAACTAAAAGGCAACCAAGGGAATGGAAGAAGATATCTGCAATGACATATTTGGTAAAGGGTTAGTATCCAACCTCTCAACAGAACTTATAAAAAAAACCAAATAATCTAGTTTAAAAATGAGAAGACATAGACATTTTTCCTAAGGAGATATACTGATGGCTAACACACATGAAAAGATGCTCAACATCACTCATTATCAGGGAAATGCAAATCAAAATCACAATGAGATACAAACCTCGCATCTGTCACAATGGTTAAAATTAACATCACAGGAAACAACAGGTGTTGGCGAAGACATGGAGAAAGGAGAACCATCTTACCCTGTTGGTGGGAATGCAAACTGGTGCAGCCAAACTGGAAAACAGTATGGAGGTTCCTCAAAAGTTAAAATTAGAACTACCCAACATCCAGCAATTGCACTACTATGTATTTACCCAAAGGACACAAATAATACTGATTCAAAAGAGCACATGCACCCTTTGTTTACAGCAGCATTATCAACAATAGCCAAACTATGGAAAGAGCCCAAATGCCCATCTACTGATGAATGGATAAAGTGGTATATATATGTGTGTGTGTATACACACACACACACACACACACAATGAAATTCTGCTCAGCCATAAAAAAAGAATGAAATCTTGCCATTTGCAATGATGTGGATGGAGCTAGAGAGTATTATGCTAAGTGAAATAAGTCAGTCACAGAAAGACAAACCATATGATTTCACTCATATGTGGAATTTAAGAAACTAAACAGATGAACACAGGGGA